>NW_028273644.1:1071894-1225022 GCF_024610735.1 Ursus americanus | reverse complement strand
CTCCCCTCCCCTCAGTCTTCTTCAGGGAAACTCTCCCAATTTCTGAGACAACAGCTCTGAACTTAAAAATGAATGTTATTTTACATATCTCTATGGCTTAGTTCATCTATGGCATGTCTTTCAAACCCGTTAGTGGTTTTTTTTTTAGCAGTTCTGAAGGGCTGTCTGCTCAAGGAGGGGATAACCTGGGTGGGGCAGCTTTCCCTCTCATCTCCCTCAGCATGTCTCTGAGCCCTGGGGACAGCTGTCCCACTGAGGATTGAGGGACCCGAGACAGCCCATCCTGAGCCCAGGCTGTGTCAGCTCATAGACTGATGTGTGTCGGAGCGGTGGTCAGCTGGCATGGGCCAGGGGCAGGCAGTGTCTCCTTCTCATTCCTTCCCTCCCTTCCTCCCAGAGGTAGCTCAGAGCAGCCTTCAACCCCTGCATCTCCAGATCCTTTGACCTGTGCCTCATGTGTTCAGCTGGTGACCTTGGAGTTTCGCATGGATTCTACCTCCCGTACCCTCTCCTGTAGCAGTTCCTGGATCAGGGGAGGGTTCTGACCCTTGTCTGTTTTTTGTCTTCTTCCTGTCCCGCACCAAGCCCACCCACCTTTGCATCTTCCATGTATGTGCTTGGAAGCACGCCCATCCACAGGGAACCTATTAGCCAAATGGATCCAGGCAATGAACATTGAAGTAGAGATCCAGGATCCATAATAAACCTGCTCTGAAACCTGTCCCAAAGTCTGTGACTCTCTCACACTGAAACAGAAACAATAATAGCTTTCTGGACTGTGAAGTGACATGTGTCTCTACTTCCAATCTTGAATGCATAGGTGGTGAGCCTGGACAGAAAAGGACCATGGCTCCCGTGGGCTGGGATCCACGGTAAGAGCTCAGTGAAATATGAATTTGAGGCATGGAGTGAATAATTATTATAGAGTGAATCCTCCCAAGTAGGGCTTATGCACATTGCACAGGAAAAGTTTTTTCAAAGAGGTTCCTGAAAGAGAAATATTTTTAAAAAATTTATTTTAATTCCAGTAGAGCTAACATACAGGGTTACATTCGCTTCAGGTGTACAATAGAGTGATTCAGTAATTCTATATATTACTCAGTGGTCATCAAGAAAAGTGTCCTCTTAATCCCCTTCATCTATTTCACTCATCCCTCTATCCACCTCCTCTCTGGTAACCATCCGTTTGTTCTCTATTGTTAAGAGTTTGTATTTTGGTGCGTCTCCTTTTTCTCTTTTAGTTATTCATTTTTGTTTGTTTCTTCAATTCCCCATAAGAGTGACATCGTATGGGATTTGTCTTTCTCTGACTGACTGATTTTAGTTAGGATAATACTCTCTAGCTCCATCCATGTGTCTGCAAATGGCAAGGTTTCATTCTTTTTCAAGCCGAGTAATACTCCATTGTATGTGTGTATGTGTGTGTGTGTGTGTGTGTGTGTGTGTGTGTGTGAGTACACACATCTATCATCTCATTTGTCTATTTTTCTACAGACACTTGGGTTGCTTCCATATTGTGATATTGTAAATAATGGTGCAAGAAACATAGGGGTGCACGTATCCTTTTAAGATACTGTTTTCCTATTCTTTGGGTAAATACGAGTAGTGTGATTGTTGGATCGTAGGGTAGTTCTATATTTAATTTTTTGAGGAACCTTCATACTGTTTTCCACAGTGGCCACCACAGTTTGCATTCCCACCCACAGTTCGCGAGGATTCCCCTTTATCCACATCCTCCCAACACCTGCTCTTTGTTGTGCTTTTGATGTTAGCCATTCTGACAGGTTTGAGGTATTACCTCATTTTCCTTTGGATTTACATTTTCCTGATGATGGGTGATGGTGAACATCTTTTCACGGGACTGTTGGCCATTTGTATTTCTTCTTTGGAGAAATGTCTGTCCATGTCTTCTGCCTATTTTTTAACTGAAGTATTTGTTTTTTGGGGGGTCGAGTAGTATCAGTTGTATATGTTTTGGACACTATCCCTTCATTGCATATGATCTTTGCAAATATCTTCTCCCTTTGAGTAGGTTGTCTTATTATTTTTACATTTTCATTGTTCTTCTGCAATGTGGAAACTTTTTATTTTGCTGTATTCCCAATAGTTTATTTTTGCTTTCATTTCCTTTGCCTCAGGACACAGTCTAGAAAAACGTTGGTATGGTCCATGTCAAGAAGTTACTGTCTTCCCTCCTTTAGGATTTTTATGGATTCAGGTCTCATATTGAGGTCTTGAAACTGTTTTGTGTTTGTCTTTATTGTGTAAGAAAGCAGTCTAATTTCATTCTTTTGTGCGTAGCTGTGTAGTTTTCCCAACACCATTTGTTGTAGAGACTGTCCTTTTCCCTTTTGATATCGTTGCTTGCTTTGTGGAAGATTCATGGACCATATAATTGTGGGTTTCTGTCTGAACTTGTATCCTGTTCCTTTGGTCGCTGTGTCTATTTTTGTGCTGTACTCTCTTGTTAGGATGACTGCAGCTTTGTAGTATAACCTGAAATCTGAAATTGTGAGTCCTCCAGCTTTGTTTTTCTTTTCCACATTGCACTGGCTGTTTGGAATCTTTAGTGGTTCCATATAAATGTTTAGGATTGTTTATTCGAGGTCTTTTGTTCTTTAATTTAAATTCAATTAGCCAACTTACAGTACACCATTAGTTTCAGATGTAGTCTTCAATAAATTTTCAGTCGTGTGTAACACCCAGTGCTCATTGTATCGTGTGACCTCCTTAATGCTACTCACCCAGTTACCCCCCCAACTTCTCCTCCAACAATCATCAGTTTCTTATGATAGTAAAGAGTCCATCATGGGTTTTCTCCCTCTCTGATGACTTCCCATTCTATTTTCCCTTCCTTCCCCTATGGTCTTCTTCCTTGTTTCTGATATTCCACATAGGAGTGAAAGCATATGATCATTGTCTTTCTTTCATTGGCTTATTCCACTCAGCATAATACCCTCCAGCTCCACCCAGGTCGGTGTGATGGTAAGTATTCATCCTTTCTGATGGCTGAGTAATATTCCATTATATATATGATCCACATCTTCTTTATCCATTCATCTATCCATGGTCATCTGCACTCCTTCCACAGCTTGTCTATTATGGATATTGCTGCTATGAACTCTGTGGTGCATGTGTCCCGTCTTCACTACCTGTCTCTTTGGGGTAAATACCCACTAGTGCAATTGCTGGGATATAGGGTAGCTTTATTTATAACTTCTTGAGGAAACTCCGTACCATTTTCAAGAGTGGCTTCACTGGACTGCATTCGTACAGGGGTGTAATAGGGTTCCCGTTTCTCCACATCCTCTCCAACATGTATAGTTTCATGTCTTCTTTTTTTTAGATATTCGGCCTCGTGTGATATGGCATGTATAGGGGTTTAGATTTGCATTTCCCTTAAGCGAAGTGATATGAAGCATTTATGCATGTATCTTTTGGTCACCAGTACTTCGTCATCAGTGAAGTGACTTCACATTTTAATCCATCTCAAGACCTAAAGCTGGGTAAGGCACTGAACCTGGATAATGCCATCGGTTGGAAGTGTGGAGAATTTCAAAAGATCTCCGTGAAGAGCAAGTTCCAAGTTCAGTGTGAAGCTACTAATTGGATCCAGGGACATCTCTCAAAGTGGGGGTTGCCTGGGATGGGCTGAAGGGGGACCCTCTGATTTTACTATGAATCCTTGCTGCAGCCCCAAATGACAGTTTCCTGCTGTGGGGCAGGCTGAGTCCTCTAGTCCTGCAGAGGTGAGCCCAATGCCTGGTGCCTTGGAGGCAGGCAAACGGGGAGGGACCCTCAGCAGAAGACCCAGGGTTAGGTTAGGCCTCAAGGACAGCAGGTCTGAACTGCCCAGTGCTCAGAGAACTCTCATGCCGAGTGAGATGAGGGCACAAGGGCGGGTGAGTGTGAGCCTTGGGTTTCATCTGGAAGGGCCCACAAAGGTCGGGGTTCACCAGAAAGGGCTCTCAGGGTGTGCCCCAATTCTCTTGCCCTGACTGCTCATTGTGCACCAAAATGGTACAGTTTACTGTGGGCTGCAGGCTGAGTCCTACGGTGGGGCTTGGGTGTCCCCAATCCCCCAGAGTGTGGTGCCAGGACCCTGGGGAGGGGCCCCTCTCTGCCCAACCTAGGGTAAGGGTTAGGGTCCAGGGGCCCGGCAGGGACAATCTGCAGGCTGTGCGGTGAGCTTTGTGGAGGGCTGAGAGGAGGCCATGGGGGTGGGTGAGCATGGGCCTCAGGGTTGGGGCACGGGGGGCTGCCAAAGGTGGGGACGGGCTCCGAGGGCCTCCCCAAGTTCTTGTGCCCTGTAGGCTCCATAGAGCCCCAAGGGGCAATGTTTCCTGTCGGGTGGCAAGCTGAGCACCCGGTGGGGTATAGGTATCCCAATTCCCTGGGGCTGCAGTGTAAGGCTCCTGGGGAGACCCCCACACCCGCGGCCGACCTAGGGCTAGGTTTAGGCCCCAGGAGCCCCGCAGGCCCGATCTGCTGGCTGTATGTCGAGCTACACGGGCTGAGGTGACGGTGTGGGGAGGGTGAGCGTGGACCTCAGGGTTGGGGTGTGGGAGGCCGCCGAAGGTCGCTGGTGGCTCAGGAGTGCCCTCATGGTTCTCCCGCCCTGAATGCTCTATGGCCTCCCAAGGCACACGGTTTCCTGTGGGGTGGCAGACTGAATCCTGCGGTGGGGCTCAGGTGTCCTGAATCCCCGTGGCTGTGGCTCCAGACTCCTGGGGAGGGGCCCCTCCACAGATGAACTAGGGTTAGGGTTGGGGCCCAGGAACCTCGCAGGCCAGATCTGCCCACTATGTGGCAAGCTCCGCCGCGGGCTGAGGTGAGGGTGCAGGGTGGGGTGAGCATGGGCTTCAAGGTTGGGTTTAGGGATCACTGAAGTTCGCCGGGGGCTCTGGGGGCCCTCCTGGTTCTCCCGCCCTGAATGCTCTACAGCCTCCCAAGGGGCACGGTTTCCTGCGGGCTGGCAGGCTTTGTCCTGCAGTGGGGCTCAGATGTCCCCAGTCCCTGGGGCTGCGGCACCGGGCCCCAGGGGAGGGGCCGTACCCAGCCGACCTAGGGTCAGGTCTAGGCCCCAGGAACCCGGCAGGCCTGATCTGCCGGCTCTGCGATGAGCTCGGTGGCAAGCTGAAGGGAAGGCGTGGGGCAGGATGAGCGTGGGCCTCAGGGTTGGGGTGTAGGGGGCCGCCGAGGATCGCTGGGGGCTCAGGGGGCCCTACCAATTCTCCTGCATGGGATGCTCTGTGGCGCCACAAGGGGCATGGTTTCCTGAGGGGTGGCAGGCTGAGTCCCGTGGTGGGGCTCAGGTGTACCCAACCCCAGGGGTTAGGGTACGGATTAGGGTATGGGTTAAGGTTAGGGTATGGGTTACGGTTAGGGTATGGGTGAGGGTAGGGGTTAGAGTTAGGGGAAAGAGAGGGTACGGGTTAGGGTTGGGTTTAGGGGTTACAGGTTAGAGGTTATGCGTTAGGGTACAGATAAGGGTTTGGGGTACGGGTTAGGGTTTAGGGTTTGGGGTTAGGGTGGGGTTAGGGTTGGAGTATGGGTTACGTTTAGGGTATGGGTTAGGGTTAGGGTACGGGTTAGGGTACGCATTAGGGTACGGTTTAGGGTACGTGTTAGGGTACGGCTTAGGGTAAGTGTTGGCGTATGGATTTGGGTATGGTTTAGGGTATGGGTTAGGGTTAGGGTATGGGTTAGGGTTAGGGTACAGTTTAGGGTTATTGTACAGGTTGGGTTACGGTTTAGGGTTGGGGTTAGGGTACGGGTTAGGGAACGGGTTAGGGATAGGTATAGGGTATGGTTTAGGGTTAGGGTATGGGTTAGGGTACGGGTTAGGGTACAGGTTAGGGTTAGGTATGGGTTAGGGTATGGGTTAGGGTCCGGGTTTGGGATAGTGTACGGGTTATGGTATGGGTTAGTGTACGGGTTAGGGTATGGGTTAACGTTAAGGGAAGGATACTGGTTAGGGTTAGGGTACGGGTTACGGTTTAGGGTTTAGGGTTACAGTTAGGGTACGGGTTAGGGTTAGGTTACGGGTTGGGTTAGGGTACGGGTTATGGTATGAATTAGGGTATGGGTTAGGGTCAGGGTTTAGGGTTTAGGGTTAAGGTTAGGGTTCAGGTTAGGGTACGGGTTAGGTTTAGGTTTAGGGTTAGTTTACGGGTTAGGGGTAGGGTTAGCTGAAGGGGTAGCGTTAAGGGGAGGGTTAGGGTTTGGGGTTTGGTGTTAGTGGTTAAGGTTAGGGTTTATTGTTTAGGGCTTCGGGATTAGGGTTAAGGTTTATGGTTTAGTGTTAATGTTAGGGTTTAGGGTTTAAGGATTAGGGTTTAGGGTTAGATTTAGGGTAGGGTTAGGGTTAGGGCAAGGGTTAGGGGTTATGGTTAGGGTTAGGGTTAGGGGTTAAGGTTTAGGGTTTAAGGTTAGGGGTTAGGGTTAGACCTCAGTAGGCCAGCAGGCCCGATGCACCGTCTGTGCGGCAAGCAGAGGAGTGGGCCTAGGTGAGGGTCCCGGCGAGCGGGAGTATGGTATCCAGTGTTTTGGAGTAGGGGCCTTTGAACGTCGCTAGAGGCTCGGAGGGCCCTGCCCGTTCTCCCGCCCTGAATTACCGGCGATGCCCCTAGCGGCTCCATTCACGGTTGGGCAGCAGGGTGAGTCCCACGCTGCGGCTCGGTGATCCCCAATCCCCGGCGTTGCAGTGCCAGGCCCCTTGGGAAGGGCTCCTTGTGGGCCGACCTAGGGTTAGATTTAGCCCCCATGAGGCCGGCAGGCGTGATACTCTGGCTAGGCGGCTAGAGGTGGGCGGGCCAAGGTGGAGGTGCTGGGGAGCGTGATGGTGGGCCCCAGCATTTTGGGGTGGGAGGCTTCAAATGTCGCCGGTTTCTCCAAGGCCCTGTCCGTTCTCCCACCCTGAATGACCGGTGGTGCCCCTAGCGGCCCGGGTGGCTGCGCTGTGGAGGGTGAGTCCAGCTCTGGGGCTTGGGGTACCACATCCCCGGCGTAGTGGCACCAGGACCCTTGGGAGGGGCCCCTGGGGCGACGACCTAGGGTTAAGGTTAGCCCCAAAAAGACCGTCAGGCCCAATCCGCACACTGTGCGGCGAGTGGAGGTGCGGGCCAAGGTGAGGGCGCTGGGGAGAGGAAAAATGGGCCCAAGCATTTTAGCGCAGGAGTTCTTCGAAGGTCGCCGGGGGCTCAGAGGGCCCTGCCCCTTCTCCCTCCTTGAATGATCGGCGGCGCCCCTACTGGCCCAGTTGGCGGCAGGGCGGCAGGGAGAGTCTGGCGCTGGGGCTCGGGTGTCCCCAATCCCCGGTGTTGCGGTGCAAGGCCCCTTGGGAGGGGCCCCTCGTGGGCCGACCAAGTGTTAGAGTTAGCCCCCAGGATGCCAGCAGGCCTGATCTGCCAGGTGTGCGGCAAGCGGAGGGGTGGGCTGAGATGTGGGTGCTAGTGAGCAGGAGTGTGGGCCCAAGCGTATTTGCAAGTTGGCCTTCGAAGGTCGCCAGGGGCTCGAAGGGCCCTGCCTGTTCTCCCGCACTGAATGACCGGCAGCGCCCCTAGCAGCTCGGGTGGCGTCGGGGCAGCAGGGTGAGTCCGGCGCTGGAGCTCAGGGGTCCCCAGTCCCTGGCATTGCTGCGCCAGGCCCCTTGGGAGGTTCCCCTCGGGGGCCAACCTAGGGTTAGGGTTAGCCCCCAGGAGGCTGGCAGGCCCAATCCGCTGGCTGTGCAGCCAGCAGAGGGGCTGGCTGAGGTGAGGGCGCTGGTCAGCGGGAGCATGGGCCCAAGCATTCTGGCTCCTGGGGCCTTAGAAGTTCACTGGGACTGGGAGGGCCCTGTCCATTCTCCCGCCCTGAATGACCGGTGGTGCCCTAGCGGCCTGGGTGCCGGCGGGGATGCAGGGTGAGTCCGGCGCTGGGGCTGGGGGTCATCAATCCCCGGTGTTGTGGCGACAGGCCCCTTGGGAGGGGCCCTTTGGGGGCCAACCTAGGGTTAGGGTTAGCCCCCAGGAGGCCGGTAGGCCTGATCCGACAGCTGTGTGTTGAGCAGAGGGCGGGCCAAGGTGAGCAAGCTGGCGAGCAGGAACATGGGCCCAAGCGATTTGGTACGGGGGGCCTTCGAAGGTCGCCGGGGGCTCAGAGGGCCCTGCTCATTCTACCGACCTGAATGAGTGGCGGCGTCCCAGCGGCCGGGTTGGCAGCAAGGCGGCAGGGTTTGTCTGGCGCTGGTGCTGGGGGTCCCCAAGCACCGGTGTGGCGGTGCCAGATCCCTTGGGAGGAGGCCCCAGGAGGCCGACATGCGCAATCCGCCGGCTGTGCAGTTTGCAGAGGTGCAGGCCGAGGTGATGGCGCTGGCGAGCGGGAGCGTAGGCCCAGGAGTTTTGGCGTGGGGTCCTTCAAAGGTCGACGGAGGCTTGGACGGCCCTGCATGTTCTCCCTCCGTGAATGACCGGCGGCGCCCCTAGCGGCCCGGGTGGTGCCGGGGCGGCAGGGTGAGTCCGGCGCTGGGGCTCGGGTGTCCCCAATCCCTGGCGAGGCGACGCCAGGCCCCTTGGGAGGGGCCCCTCGGGGGCCGACCTGGAATAGGTTTAGCCCCCAGGAGGCAGGCAGGCCTGATCCCCCGGCTGAGTGGGGTGTGGAGCGGTGGGCCAAGGTGAGGGTGCTGGGGAGCGGGTGCGTGCACCCAAGCGTTTTGGCGCAGGGTAACTTCGAATGTTGCCGGGGTCTCTGAGGGCCCTGCTCATTCTCCCGCGCTGAATGACCGGTGGTGCCGATAGCAGCCCAGATGGACGCAGGGCGGCAGGGTTAGTCCAGACCTGGGGCTCGGGGGTCCCCAATCCGTGGCGTGGTGACGCCATGCCCCTTGGGAGGGGCCCCTCAGGGGTTGACCTAGGGTTAGGGTTAGCCCTCAGGAGGCCAGCAGGCCCAATCCGCCAGCTGTGCAGTGAGCAGTGGGGTGGGCCGAGGTGAGGGCGCTGGGGAGCAAGAGCATGGGCCTAAGCCTTTTGGTGCGGGGGGCCTTCGAATGTCGCCGATGTTTCGGAGGGCCCTACCCGTTCTCCCAACCTGAATAACCGGCGGCACCCCTAGTGTCCCGGTTGGCGGTGGGGCGGCAGTGTGAGTGTGGCGAAGGGGCTCCGGGGACCCCAGTCCCCAGCGAGGCGGCACCAGGCACCTTGGGAGGGGGCCCACCGGGGCTGACCTAGGTGTAGAGTTAGCCCCAAGGGGGCCGGCAGGCCAGATCTGCCAGCTGTGCGGTGAGCGGAGGGGTGGGCCGAGGTGAGGGCACTGGCGAGTGGGAGCGTGGGCCCAAGAGTTTTGGCAAGGGGGCTTTCGAAGTTTGCTGGGGGCTCGGAGGACACTGCACGTTCTCCCGCACTGAATGACCGGCGGCACCCCTAGAGGCCAGGGTGGAGGCGGGGCTGCAGGGTGAGTCTGGCGCTAGGGCTAGGGCATCCCCAATCCCTGGCGTGGCGACATCAGGCCCCTTGGGAGAGGCCCCTTGGGGGCCGACGTAGGGTTTGGAGTTAGTTCCCAGGAGGCCGACAGGCCCGATCCACCAGCTGTGTGGAGAGCGGAGTGGCGGGCCAAGGTGAGACGCAGCGGCAGGGTGAGTCCACAGCTGCGGCTTGGGGGTCTCAATCACTGGCGTGATGGCGCCAGGCACTTGGGAGGGGTCCCTCGGGGGCTGACCTAGGGTTAGTGTTAGCTCAAAGGAGGCCAGCAGGCCCGATACGCCGGCTGTGTGGAGAGCGGAGTGGCGGGCCAAGGTGAGGGCTCTGGGGAGCGGGATCGTTGGCTGAAGCGTTTTTGCAAGGGGGGCCTTCCAATGTCATCAGGGGCTCGGAGATCCCAGCCCGTTCTCCCGCCCTGAATGACCGGCGCTGCCCCTAGCAGCCCGGGTGGTGGCATGGTGGCAGGGTGAGTCTGGCGCTGCTGCTGAGCGTGCCCAAGCACAGGAGTGGCGGCTCCAGGACCCTTGTGAGGGGCCCCTCGGGGGCTGACACAGGGTTTGTGTTAGCCCCCAGGATTTCGGCAGTCCTGATCTGCCAGCTTTGCGGCGTGCAGAGGGGCAGGCCGAGGTGAGAGTGCTGGCAAGCGGGAGCGTGGGCCCAGGCGTTTTGGCGTGGGGGCCTTCGAAGATCGAGGGTGGCTCAGAAGGCCCTGTACGTTCTCCAGCCCAGAATGACCAGCAGCGCCCCTAGTGGCCCGGGTGGTGGCAGGGCAGCAGGCTGCATCTGGCGTTGTGGCTCAGGAGTCCCCAATCCTTGGTGTGGCAGCGCCAGGCCCCTCGGACGGGCCCCTCTGGGGCCGACCTAGGGTTAGTGTTAGCTCCTAGGAGGCCGACAGGCCCGATCCGCCAGTGGTGTGGCGAGCGGAGGGGTGGGCCGAAGTGAAGGCGCTAGCGAGCGGGAGCGTGGGCCCAAGCGTTTGGCACGGGGGGCCTTTAAAGATCGCCAGGAGCTCATAGAGCCCTGCCCTTTCTCCCGCCCTGAATGATCTGCGGCGCCCCAGGCGGCCCGCAAGGCGGCGGGGCAGCTGGGTGAGTCTGGCGCTGGGGCTCAGGGGTCCTCAATCCCCGGTGTTGCGGCGCCAGGCCGCTATGGAGGGGCCCCTCAGGGGCCGACCTAGGGTTAGGGTTAGCCCCCAGGAGGCCTGCAGGCCCAATCCGCCGGCTGTGCAGTGAGCAGAAGGGCGGGCCGAGGTGAGGGCGCTGGGCAGCAGGAGTGTGGGCCCAAGCGTTTTGGCGCAGGGGGATTTCAAATGTCGCCAGGAGCTCGGAGGGCCCTGCCCGTTCTCCCATCCTGAATGACTGGTGGCGCCCCTAGAGGCCTGGGTGGCGGCGGGGCGGCAGGGTAAGTCCTGCGCTGGGGCTCGAGGGTTTCCAATCGCCGGCGTGGCGGCGCCAGTCCCCTTCGTAGGGGCCCCTCGGGCCCGATGTAGGGTTAGGGTTAGCCCCCAGGAGGCCGGCAGGACCGATCTGCCAGCTGAGTGGCAAGCGGAGGGGAGGGCCAAGGTGAGGGTAATGGCAAGCGGGAGCGTGGGCCCTAGCATTTTGGCACAGGGGGCCTTCAAAGGTCGCCAGGGGCTCGGAGGGCCCTTCCCGTTCTCCAATCCTGAATGACCTGAGGCGCCCCTAGCGGCCTGGGTGGTGGCGTGGCGGCAGAGTGAGTCCGGCACTGGGGCTCGGGCATCCCCAATCCCTGGCGTGGCGACGCCAGGCCCCTTGGGAGGGACTCGTCTGGGGCCGACCTAGGTTTAGGGTTAGCCCAAAGGATGCTGGCAGGCCCGATCTGCTGGCTGTGCAGTAAGCGTAGGGGCGGGCTGACGTGAATGCGCTGGCGAGCGGGAGCGTAGGCCCAAGCGTTTTGGACCGGGGGTCCTTCGAAGGTCACCGGGCCTTGGATGGCCCTTCCCGTTCTTCCGCTCTGAATGAGGACGGCGCCCCTAGTGGGCCGGGTCACGGAGGGGCGGCAGGGTGAGTCCGGCGATGGTGCTCGGGGGACCCCAATCCCCGGCGTAGCTGCGCCAGGCACCTTGGGTGGAGCCCCTCGTGGGCCGACCTAGGGTTAGGTTTAGACCCTAGGAGGCCGGCAGGCCCGATTCGTCGGCTGTGCGGTGAGCGGTGGGGCGGGCCAAGGTGAGGGTGCTGGAAAGTGGGAGCGTGGGCCCAAGCGTTTTGGCACGGGGGTCCTTCGAAAGTCGTCGGGGGCTCAGAGGGCCCTGCCCATTCTCCCGCCCTGAATGATCGGCGGCACCACTAGCAGCCCGGTGGGGGCGGGGTGGAAGGGTGAGCCTGGCACTGGGGCTCGGGGTTCCCCAATCCCCAGCGTTGCGGCAATAGGACCCTTGGGATGGGCCCCTCGGGGGCTGACCTTTGGATAGGGTTAGCCCCCAGTTGGCTGGCAGGCCCTATCTGCCGGCTGTGCAGCGATTGAGGGGCGGGCTGAGGTGAGCACGCTGGCAAGCGGGAGCGTGGGCGCAAGCATTTTGGCGCAGGGGGTCTTCGAATGTCACCGGGGGCTCAGAAGGCCCTGCCCGTTCTCCCGCCCTGAATGACCGGTGGCACCCCTAGTGGCCGGTGTGATGGCAGGCCGGCAGGGTGAGTCTGGAGCTGGGGCTCGGGGGTCCCCAATCCCCGGCGTGGCAGCGCCAGGCACTTGGGAGTGGTTCCTCGGGGGCCGACATATGGTTAGTGTTAGCCCAAAGGAGGCCGGCCGGCCTGATCCGCCGGCTGTGCAGCGAGCAGAGGGGTGGGCTGATGTTAATGCGCTGGCAAGCGGGAGCGTGGGCCCAAGCGTTTTGGCATGGGGGGCCTTCGAAGCTCACTGGGGGCTCGGAGAGCCCAGCAAGTTCTCCGGCCCTGAATGCCCGGGGGCGCACTAGCGGCCAGGGTGGTAGCGGGGAGGCAGGGTGAGTCCAGAGCTCGGGCTCGGGGGTCCCCAATACCCGGCGTGGCATTGCCAGGCCCCTTGGGAGGGGTCCCTCGGGGGCCGAGCTAGGGTTTTCGTTAGCCCCAAGGAGGCCGGCAGGCCCGATCCGCCGCCTCTACGGCGTGCAGAGGGGCTGGCCGAGGTGAGGGCACTGGCGAGCGGGACCGTGGACCCTAGGGTTTTGGCGCCAGGAGACTTCGAATATCGGCGGGGGCTCAGAAGGCCTTGCCCGTTCTCCCTCCCTGAATGAACGGCGGCGCTCCTAGCAGCCTGGGTGGCGCCGGGGTGGCAGGGTGTGTCCGGCGGTGGGGCTTGGGGATCCCAAATCCCTGGCGTGGTGGCGCCAGGCCCCTTGGGAGGGGCCCCTCTGGGGCCGACCTAGCGTTAGGGTTAGCCCCCAGGAGGCTGGCAGACCCTATCCACCAGCTCTGCCGCATGCGGAGGGGCTAGCCGAGGTGAGGGCGCTGGCGAGCGGGAGCATGGGCCCAAGCGTTTTGTCGCGGGGGACCTTCGAAGGTTGCCGGGGGCTCCGCAGGCCCTGCCCGTTCTAACGCCCTGAATGAGGACGGCGCCCCTAGCGGGCCGGGTGGTGAGGAGCGGCAGCGTGCGTCCGGCGGTGGGGTTCAGGTGTCCCCAATCCCCAGCATGGCGGCGCCAGGCCCCTTGGGAGGGGCTCCTCTGGGGCCGACCTAGGTTTAGGGTTAGCACAAAGGAGGCCAGCAGGCCCGAACCGCCGGCTGTGCGGTGAGCAGAGGGGCGGGCCAAGGTGAGGGCGCTGGCAAGCGGGAGCGTGGGCCCAGGCGTTTTGGCATGGAGGGCCTTCCTTTTTCGCTGGGGGCTTGTAGGGCCCTGCCCATTCTCACACCCTAAATGACCGGTGGCGCCCCAAGCGGCCAGAGTGGCGGCGTGTCAGCAGGATGAGTCTGGAGCTGGGGCTCAGTGGTCCCCGATCCCCGGCGTGGTGGCTCCAGGCACTTGGGAGGGGTCCCTCGGGGGCTGACCTAGGGTTAGGGTTAGCCCAAAGGAGGCCGGGGCCCGATCCGCCCGCTGTGTGGCGAGGGGAGGGGTGAGCCGAGGTGAGGGCGCTGGTGAGCAGGAGCTTAGGCCCAAGCGTTTTGGTGCGGGGGGCCTTCGAAGGTCATCAGGGGCTCAGAGGGCCCTGGCGGTACTCCCTCCCTGAATGACCGGTGGCGCCCCTAGCATCCCGGGTGGCGGCGGGGCGGCAGGGTGAGTCTGGAGTAGGGCTCAGGGATCCAAATGCGCCGGCGTGGTGGCGCCTGGCCCCTTGGGAGGGGTCCCTCGGGGGCCGACCTAGGGTTAGGGTTAGCCCAAAGGAGGCCGGGGCCCGATCCGCCGGCTGTGCAGAGAACGGACGGGTGGGGCGAGGTGAGGGCGCTGGCGAGCGGGAGCATGAGCCCAAGCGTTTTGGCGTGTCGGGCCTTCGAATGTCACCGGGGGCTCAGAGGGCCCTGCCCGTTCCCCAGCCCCGAATGAGGACGGTGCCCCTAGCGAGCCGGGTCGCAGTGGGGCAGCAGGGTGAGTTCAGCCCTGGTGCTTGGGGGTCCCCAATCACCCACGTGGCGGTGCCAGGCCCCTTGGGATGGGCCCCTCGGGATCCGACCTCAGGTTAGGGTTAGCCCCAGGAGGCCGGCAGTCCCGATCTGCCAGCTGTGCAGTGAGCGGAGGGGCGGGCTGAGGAGAGGGTGCTGGCGAGCAGGAGCGTAGGCCCAAGTGTTTTGGCGCGGGGGGCCTTTGAAGGTCACTGGGGGCTTGGAGGGCCCTGCCCGTTCTCCCGCCCTAAATAACTGGTGGCATCCCTAGCAGCCCGGGTGGCGGCAGGGCGGCAGGGTAAGTAATGCGCTGGGGCTCGAGGGTCCCCAATCCCCGGCGTGGCATCGCCAGGCCCCTTGGGAGGGGCCCCTCGTGAGCAGACTTAGAGTTAGGGTCAGTTCCCAGGAGGCTGGCAGGCCCGATCCGCTGTCTGTGCGGCAAGAGGGGGGGTGGGCTGAGGTGAGCACGCTGGCATGCGGGACCGTGGGCCCAAGCGTTTTGGCGCAGGGGGCCTTCGCAGGTCGCCGGGGGCTCACAGGGCCCTGGCCGCTTTCCCGCCCTGAATGACCGGCAGCGCCCCTGGCGCCCCGGGTCGTGGTGGGGCGGCAGGGTGAGTCCGGCGCTGGTGCTCGAGGGTCCCCATGCCCCAGCGTGGCGGAGCCAGGCCCCTTGGGAGGGGCCCCTCGGGGGCTGATGTAGGGTTTGGTTTAGCCCCCAGGAGGCTGGCAGGCCTGATCCGCTGGCTGTGTGGCATGCGGAGGGGCTAGTCTAGGTGAGGGCGCTGGCGAGCGGTTCTGTGGGTCCAAGCGTTTTGGCGCGGGGGTCTTCAAATGTCGCCCGGGGCTCTGAGGGGCCTGCCCGTTCTCCCGCCCTGAATGAGGACAGCGCCCCTAGCGGGCCGGGTCACAGCGCGGAGGCAGGGTGAGACTGCCGCTGGTGCTCGGGGGTCCCCAAGCCCTGGCGTGGCGGAGCCAGGCCCCTTGGGAGGGGCCCCTCGGGCGCCTACGTAGGGTTTGTGTTAGCTCCAGGAGGCCGGCAGGACCTATCCGTCGGCTGTACTGTGAGCGGAGGGTGGGTCGATGTGAATGCACTGGCGAGTGGGAGCATGGGCCCAAGCGTTTTGGCGAGCGGGCATTCGAAGCTTACCGGGGGCTCGGAGAGCCCTGCCCTTTCTAACGCCCTGAATGACCGGCGGCGCCCCTAGCAGCCCGGGTGGTGGCGGGGCGGCAGGGTGAGTCAGTCGATGGGCCTGAGGGGACCCCAATCCCAGGTGTGGTGGCGCCAGGCACCTTGGGAGGGGCCCCTTGGGGGCCAACCTAGGTTTAGGGTTAGCCCCCAGGAGACCTGCAGGCCCGATCCGCCAGCTGTGTGGCAAGTGGAGGGATGGGCCGAGGTGAGGGCGCTTGCGAACGGGAGCTTGGGCCCAAGCGTTTTGGCGCGGTGGGCCTTCAAAAGTCGCCGGGGCCTCGGAGGGCCCTACAGGTTCCCCAGCCCCGAATGAGGACGGTGCCCCTAGTGAGCCGGGTCGCAGCAGGGCGGCAGGGTGACTTCGGCCCTGGTGCTCGGGGGTCCCCAATCACCCGCGTGGCAGCACCAGGCCCCTTGGGATGGGCCCCTCGGGAGCCGACCTAGGGTTAGGGTTAGCCCCAGGAGGCCGGCAGTCCCGATCTGCCGGCTGTGCAGCGAGCGGAGGGGCGGGCTGAGGAGAGGGTGCTGGCGAGCAGGAGCATAGGCCCAAGCGTTTTGGCGCGGGGGTCTTCGAAGGTCGCCGGGGCTCGGAGAGCCCTGCGCGTTCTCCCACCCTAAATAACTGGCGGCGCCCCTAGCAGCCTGGGTGGTGGCAGTGCAGCAGGGTAAGTAATGCACTGGGCTCGAGGGTCCCCAATCCCCGGTGTGACATTGCCAGGCCCCTTGGGAGGGACCCCTCGTGAGCAGACCTAGAGTTAGGGTTAGTTCCCAGGAGGCTGGCAGGCACAATCCGCTGTCTGTGCGGCGAGAGGGGGGGCGGACCGAGGTGAGGGCGCTTACTAGCAAGAAGCGTGGGCCCAAGCGTTTTGGTGTGGGGGCCTTCAAAGGTCACCAGGGGCTCGGAGGACCCTGCCCGTTCTCCCGCCCTGGATGACCGGCGGTGCCCCTAGAGGCCCAGGTGGCAGCAGGGCGGGAGGGTGAGTCCGGCACTGGGGCTTGTGGGTCCCAAATCCCTGGTGTTGCGGCACCAGGCCCCTTGGGAGGGGCCCCTCAAGGGCCGACCTAGGGTTAGGGTTAGCCCCCAGGAGACCGTCAGGCCCAATCCGCCAGCTGTGCAGCGAGCGGAGGGTGGGCCGAAGCGATGGTGCTGGCGAGCAGGAGCGTGGGCCCAAGGGTTTTGGTGCAGAGGGCCTTCAAATGGCGCCGGGGGCTGGGAGGGCCCTGTCCATTGTTCTGCCCTGAATGACCGACGGCTCTCCTACCGGCCCGGGTGGCGGCGGGGGCGGCACGGTGAGTCCGGCGCTGGGACTCGGGGGTCACCAATCCCAGGCATTGCAGCGATAGGCCCCTTGGGAGGGGCCCCTTGGGGGCCGACCTGGTGTTTGGGTTAGCCCCCAGAAGGCCGGCAGGCCCGATCCGCCAGCTTGCGGCGAGCGGAGGGGCGGCTGAGGTAAGGCGCTAGCGAGCAGGAGCATGGGCCCAAGCTTTTTGGCATGGGGGGCCTACTAAGGTCGCAGGGGCCTCGGAGGACCCTGCCCGTTCTCCAGCCCTGAATGATGGGCGACGCCCCTAGTGGCCCAGGTGGTGGCGGGGGCAGCAGGGTGAGTCCGGAGTTGGGGCTGTGGGGGCCCAATCCCTGGTGTTGCGGTGCCAGGTCCCTTGGGAGGGGCCCCTCGGGGGCCGACCCAGGGTTAGCGTTAGCCCCCAGGAGGCCAGCCGACCCGATCCGCCAGCTTGTGGTGAGCGGACGGGGGGTCGAGGTACGGGCGCTGCGAGCGGAAGCGTGGACCCAAGTTCCTTGGTGCGGGGGGCCTTCGAAGGTCGCCGGGGGCTCGGAGGGCCCTGCCCGTTCTCCCGCCCTTAATGTCCGGTGTTGCCCCTACCGACCCAGTTGGCAGAAGGGCGGCAGGGTGAATCCGGCGCTGGGGCTGGGAGGTACCCTATCCCCGGCGTTGTGGGTCCAGGCCACTTAGGAGGGGACCTTAGGGGGCCGACCTATGTTTAGGGTTAGCCCCCAGGTGGCTGACAGGCACTATCCGCCTCCTGTGCAGCAAGCAGAGGGCCTGGCCGAAGTGAGGGTGCTGGCGAACGGGAGCATGGGCCCAAGCGTTTTGGCTCTGGGGGCCTTCGAAAGTCACTGATAGCTCGGAGGGCCCTACATGTCCTCCCGCACTGAATGACCAGCGGCGCCCCTACCGGCCCGGTTGGCGGTGGGGCAGCAGGGTGAATCCGGCGCTGGGGCTCAGGGATCCCCAACCCCCGGCGTTGTGGTGCTAGGCCCCTGGGGAGGGGCCCCTAAGGGGCCGACCTAGGGTTACGGTTAGCCCCAAGGAGGCCGGCAGGCCGATCTGCTGGCTGTGCAGAGCGGAGGGGCGAACCGAGGTGAGGGCTCTGGCGAGCGGGTGCGTGAGCCCAAGCGTTTTGGCGAGGGGGTCTTCGAAGTTCGCCGGGGGCTCGAGGGCCCTGCCCATTCTCCCGCCCTCAATGACCTGCAGCGCCCCTAGCTGCCCGGATGTCGGAAGGGTGGCAGGGTGAGTCCGGCGCTGGGGCTTGGGGGTCCCCCATCCCCAGGTTGCGGCGCCAGGCCCCTTGGGTGGGGGCCCTCGGGGACAGACCTAGGGATAGGGTTAGCCCCCAGTAGGCTGGCAGGCCCGATCCACCCGCTGTGTGGTGAGCGGAGGGGCGGGCTGAGGTGAGGGCGCTGGCGAGCAAGAGCTTGGGCCCAAGCGTTTTTTCGCGGAGGGCTTCGAAGGTCGCTGGGGCCTCGGAGGGCGCTGCCCGTTTTCCTGCCCTTAATGAACGACGGCGCCCCTAGTCGCCAGGGTGGTGGCAGGGGGGCAGGTTAAGTCCAGCGCTGGGGATCGGGGGTCCCCCATCCCCGGCGTTGCGGCGCCAGGGCCCTTGGGAGGGGTCCGTCGATGGCCGACCTAGGCTTAGGGAGATTCCCCAGGAGGATGGCAGGCCCGATCCTCCAGCTCTGCGGCAAGCGGAGGGGCAAGCTGAGGTGAGGGCGCTGGGGAGCGGGAGCGTGGGCCCAAGCGTTTTGGCGCGGGGGGCCTTCGATGGTCGCCGTGAGCTCTGATGGCCCTGCCCGTTCCCCCGCCCTTAATGACCGGCGGCACCCTAGCGGCCAGGGTGGCGGTGGGGAGGCAGCGTGAGTCCGGAGCTGGGGCTCAGGATTCCCCAAGCCCCGGCGTGGCGGTGCCAGGCCCCTTGGTGGGGCCCCTCGGGGGCCGAAGTAGGGTTTGGGGTTATCTCCCAGGAGTCCGGCAGGCCCGATCTGCCCACTGTGCGATGGGCGGAGGTGCGGGTCGAGTTGAGGGCGATGGCGAGCGGGAGCGTGGGCCCCAGTGTTTTGGTGCCCTGAGCCTTTGAATGTTGCCATGGCTCGGAGGGCCCTGCCCGTTCTCCCGCCCTGAATGACCGGCGGCGCCCCTAGGGGCCAGTAGGGGAGGGGCGGTAGAGTGAGTCTGGCACTGTGGCTCAGGGGTCCCCAATCCCCGACGTTGTGGCACCAGGCCTTTGGAAGGGGCCCCTCGGGGTCCGACCTAGGGTTAGGGTTAGCCCCCAGAAGCAGGCTGGCCCGATCCGCTAGATGTTCGGTGAGCGGAAGGGCGACCTGAGAAGAGGGCGCTGGCGAACGGGAGCGGGGGCCCAAATGTTTTGGTGCGGGAGGCCTTCTAAGGTCAGCGGGGGCTCAGAGGGCCCTGCCCTTTCTTCCGCCCTGAAATTCCGGCAACGCCCCTAGCGGCCTGGGTGGTGGTGGGGTGGCAGGGTGAGTCCGGCGCTGGGCCTGGGGTTCCCCAATCCCCGGCATTGCGATGCCAGGCCCATTAGGAGGGGCCCCATGGGGACAGACCTAGGGTTAGGGTTACACCCAGAAGCCCGGCAGGCGGGATCTGCCAGCTGTGTGGCGAGAGGAGGGGTGGGTCGAAGTGAGTGCGCTGACAAACAGGAGCGTGAGCCCAAGCGTTTTGGCGCGGGGGGCCTTCAAAGGTCGCTGGGGGCTCGGAGGGGCCTGCCAGTTCTGCCGCCCTGAATGACCGATGGTGCCCCTAGCAGTCCGGGTGATGGCGCGGGGGCAGGGTGAGTTCGCAGCCGGGGCTCGGGTTCCCCGATCCCTGGCGTTGCGGCGCCAGTCCCCTTGGGAGGGGCCCCTCTGGGGCCCAGCTTGGGTTAAGGTTAGCCCCCAGGAGGGTGGCAGGCGCGATCCGCCAGCTCTGCGGCGATTGGAGTGGTGTGCTGAGGTGAGGTCGCTGGCGACCAGGAGCGTCGGCCCAAGCGTTTTGGCGCGGATGGCCTTCGTAGTCGCCAGAGGCTCGGAGGGCGCTGCCCGTTCTCCCGCCCTGAATGACCGGCGGTGCCCGTAGCAGCCCGGTTGGCGACGGGACGGCAAGGTGAGTCCAGCACTGGGGGGGGTCCCCAATCCCCGGCGTGGCTGCACCGGACACTTGGAAGTGGTCCCTCGGGGGCCGACCTAGGGTAGGGTTAGCCCAAAGGAGGCCGGCAGGCCTGATCCTCCAGCTGTGCGGCGAGCAGAGGGGCAGGTTGAGATGAGCGATTTGTCGAGTGGGAACATGGGCCCAAAGTTTCGGCGTGAGGGGCCTTCGAATTTTGCAAGGGACTCAGAGGGTCCTGCCCGTTCTTCCGTCCTGAATGACCGATGGCGCTCCTCACGGCACTGGTGGCAGCGGGGCGGCAGGTTGAGTCCGGTGCTGGGTCTCGGGGGTCCCCAATGCCCGGCTTTGCAGCACCAGGCCCCTTGGGAAGGGCCATTTGGGGGCAGACCTAGGGTTAGGGTTAGCCCCCAGGAGGCCCACAGGCCCGATCCACCGGCTGTGCAGTGAGCGGAGGGGTGGTCCGAGGTGAGGGCGCAGGTGAGCAGGAGCTTGGGCCCAATCGTTTTGGCGTGGGGGGTCTTCGAAGGTCGCCAGGGGCTCGGAGGGCCCTGCCCATTTTCCCGCCCTGAATGACTGACGGCACTCCTAGCAGCCCAGTTGGCGGTGGGGCGGCAAGGTGAATCCCGCGCTGGGGCTCGGGGTCAGCAATCCCAGGCGATGTGGCGCCAGGCCCCATCCATCAGAGGGGCCCCTCGGTGGCCGACCTACGGTTAGGTTTAGCCACCAGAAGGCAGGCTGGCCCGATCCGCCAGCTATCCGGTGAGCGGAGGGGCAGGCCAAGGTGAGGGCGCTGGCGAGCGGGAGCCTGGGCTCAAGCGTTTTGGCGCAGGGGCCCTTTGAAGGTCGCCGGGGGCTCCAAGGGCCCTGCCCGTTTTCCAGCCTTGAATATCCGGCCGCACCCCTAGCGGCCCAGGTGGCGGCAGGACGGCAGGGTGAGTCCGGCGCTGGGGCATGGGGGTCCCCAATCCCCGGCGTTGTGGTGCCAGGCCCCTTTGGAGGGGCCCTTTGGGGACCGAACTAGTGTTAGGGTTAGCCCCTGGGAGGCCAGCAGACCCTATCCGCCAGGTGTGCGTCGAGTGGAGTGGCGGGCCGAGGTGAAGGAGCTGGCAAGCGGGAGTGAGGGCCCAAGCGTTTTGGCGTGGGGGGACTTCGATGGTCGGCAGGGGCTCGGAGGGCCCTGCCCGTTTTCCCGCCCTGAATGATCGGCGGCGCCCCTACCAGCCCGGGTGGCAGCGGGGCAGTAGGGTGAGTCCAGCGCTGGGGATCGTGGATTCCCAATCCCCAGCGTTGCGGCGCCAGGCCCCTTGGGAAGGGCCCCTAGTGGGCTGAACTAGGGATACCAATAGTCCCCAGGAGGCCAGCAGGCCCAATCCGCTGGCTATGCGACTAGCGGAGGGGGGGGGCCGAGGTGAGGGTGCTGGCGAGCGGGAGCATGGGCCCAAGCGTTTTGGCGAGGGGGGCCTTCGAAAGTCGCAGGGGGCTCAGAGGGCCCTGCCCATTCTCCCGCCCTGAATGACTGACAGCGCTCCTAGCGGCCAGGGTGGCGGTGGGTCAGCAGGGTGAGTCCAGTGCTGAGGCTTGGGCGTCCTGAATCCCTGGCTTGCGGCACCAGGCCCCTTGGGAGGGGCCCCTCGGGCGCCGACCTAGCGTTAGGGTTAGCTCCTAGGAGTCCGCAGGCCCGTATGCCGGCTGTGCAGCGAGCGGAGGGGTGGGCCGAGGCAAGGGTGCTGGCGAGCAGGAACATGGGCCCAGGCGTTTGGCGCAGGGGGCCTTCGATGGTCGCTGTGGGCTCGGAGGGCCCTGCCCGTTCTCCCGTCCTGACTGACTGGCAGCGGCCCTAGAAGCCCGGGTGGCAGTGGGGTGGCAATGCGAGTCCGGCGCTGCGGCTCGGGGGTCACCAATCTCCGGCACTGTGGCACCAAGCGCCTTGGGAGGTATGCCTCGGGGGCTGACCTAGGGTTAGAGTTAGACCTCAGGAGGCCGGCAGGCCCAAAACGCCAGCTGTGTGGCGAGCAGATGGGCGAGCCGAGGTGAGGGCGCTGGCGAACGGGAGCGTGGGCCCAAGCGTTTTGGCGCGGGGGGCCTATGAAGGCCCCAGGGGCCTCGGAGGTCCCTGCCTGTTCTCCCTCCCTGAATGACCGGCGGCACCTGTAGCGGCCCGGGTGGTGGCGGGGCTGCAGGGTGAGTCTGGCGCTGGGGCTCGGGGGTCCCTAATACCCGGCGTTGCCCCGCCAGGCCCTTTGGGACGGACCCCTCGGTGGCCAACCTAGGGTTAGGGTTAGCCCCCAGGAGGCTGGCAGGCTCGATCAGCCCATGTGCAGTGAATGGAGGTGTGGGTCGAGGTGAGATAGCTGGCGAGCGGGAGCGTGGGCCAGAGCATTTTGGCTTTGCCTTGGGGTGCCTTCGAAAGTCACAGGTGGCTCGGAGGGTCCTGCCGGTTCTGTCGCCCTGAAGGACTGGCAACGCCCCTAGCTCCCCATGTGGCGGTGGGGCGGCAGGGTGCATCCGGCGCTGGGACTTGGGGGTCCCCAATCAATGGCATGCGGCACCAGGCCACGTGGGAGGGGCCCCTCGGTGGTGACCTAGGGTTAGGGTTAGACCCCAGGAAGCCAGCAGGCCCGATCCGCCAGCTCTGCACCGAGCGTAGGGGTGGGCCGAGGTTAGGGCGCTGGCGAGCAGAAGCGAGGGAGCCAGAGTTTTTGCACAGGGGGCCTTCGAAGGTCACGGGGGGATCGGAGGGCCCTGCCCGTTCTCCCTTCCTGAATGACTGGCAACGCCCCTAGCGCCATGGGTGCTTGCGGGGTGGCAGAATGAGTCCAGCACTGGGGCTCGGGTTCCCAAATCCCCGGCATTGTGGTGCCAGGCTCCTTGGGAGGGGGCCCTCGGGGGCCGACCTAGGGTAAGTGTTAGCCCCCAGGAGTCCAGCAGGCCCGTTCCGCCAGCTCTGAGGCAGGTGGAAGGGCAGGCCGAGGTGAGGGCGCTGGCAAGAGGGAGTGTGGGCCCAAGCGTTTTGGCACGGGGGGCCTTCGAAGGTCACTGGGGACTTGGAGGGCCCTGCCTGTTCTCTCGCCCTGAAAGACTGGCGGCGCCCCTAGCCGCCCGCGTTGTTGCGGGGCAGCAGGGTGACTCCGGCACTGGGCTCAGGGGTCCCCAATCCCCGGCGTTGTGGCACCAGGCCCCTTGGGAGGGGCCCCTCAGGAGGCCGGCAAACCCGGCGCTAAGTGGCTCTGGTAATATAACAAAAATGCCATACACTTATCTGTAAGAAATAACAGTGTACAGGAACCCTCTTAGCCCTAACATCATCCTTTGTGAATATGGAAGCCAGCCCCAAAGTGGTCGTGGAAGTCTGACGAACGCGCTAAGCACTTTTCTCTGAGTCACCACAATATACAGGGAAAGACCAATGTACATTATCTTTCACGAGTACGAAGCATTAATGAAAAGGTTCTGGAATTTCGAGGACTCTGACCCATCCTTATTGGTAATAAACCACCGTGTACAGGAAAAGACCTTCAACTCTCATCAGCCTCCTCAATCCTGATTCCAATTCAACTTTGGGTGTGTAGGACTAGGGAAATGTCCACATCTTATTGCTAAGAAAAACGATGTCAGGGTAATGCCCTTCAAGTCACCTCAGCCTTCCTGAAGATGGAATCAAGAATCAAGGTGGTTATGTTACCATGAGGTAAGGAAGATGAGCATATAAGTGAGAAACAACAGTGGGCAGGACCTCTCTTCCAACGAACAGTATCTTTGCTTAATGATGAATCCCTATGGTAAATGGTTGTGGGCATTTGTGAGGTCAAAATCTGAAGTGAATTGTAAAACCTCTTGGCCATTCATAGATGAGACTAAGGTAGTTGGGGACCACTAGGCAGGGATTTGTCCACTGTCAAAAATATGAAAAGATAAAAGAGACAGATGAGGTCTCCTCTGGCATTGTCCTTTATCCTCATCCTCCGTGAGGATGGCCATCTTTGGACAGCTCAGTGGCAGGGTCTCATTCACAGTGGGGGCATCTGTTCCTCACAGATATCAGGCAGGGAAAAGGATTTTGTTCTCTGTGCCAGCCCAGCCACAGCTGAGTGTCACAGCACCCTCTCATGGGCTCATAAGAGTTTCACTGTCACCAGGCAGGTCATTGTATTTGATAAACCACTGTGAGAGTTTGCAATTGCCTTCATCTGCAACCTCCAAGAAGCAAATGCAGGTCTCTGGTACCACGTGAAGTCATGTGAAGGCATCATGAGAAAGTGTCCTTTTGCTTATGAAAAACATGGCTGGGGCTCCTGGCTGGCTCAGCCAGTTAAGCATGTGCCTTTGGCTCAGGTTATGATCCCAGGGTTCTGGGATCGAGCCGAGGCTCCCTGCTCAGCAGGAAAGGAGGTAGGGAAATAGCTTAGAACCCACAGAGAATGTGAATAAAGGGGAGTGAAATGGAACTTGGTCTGTGTTTTGCTTTAGGGATTGGAAGTTAGTTTTTTCTCAATTGTGATTGTTCTTGAAACAAAAAAGCTATATTGTTTTTTTTTACCTATAATTTTTTTCTAATAATAATTTTTTATTATGATATGTTAGTCACTATACAGTATTTCCTTAGTTTTTGATGTAGTGTTCCGTGATTCATTATTTGCATACAACACCCAGTGCTCCACGCAATATGTACCTTCCTTAATACCCATCACTGGCCCATCCCAATCCCC
Source organism: Ursus americanus (assembly GCF_024610735.1). Classification (NCBI taxonomy): domain Eukaryota; kingdom Metazoa; phylum Chordata; class Mammalia; order Carnivora; family Ursidae; genus Ursus; species Ursus americanus. The sequence goes on along the minus strand of NW_028273644.1, from coordinate 1,200,743 downwards.
CACCCCTCTCCTCTCTGAAGCCCTCAGTTTGTTTCCCAGAGTCCATAGTCTCTCTTGGTTCATTCCCCCTTCTGTTTAGGGTCCATTGTCTAAAGGGACAGACAGTGGAAGTTCACCAAATATAAGATCGAAATTTCATTGTTCATGATAGATGCCGCCAAGTAGTTCCCAGACATTTCATTCTACTGCAGTAATTCATTACACCTGTGCAGGTGCACGTGGAAAAGAATTGATGCATTCATAGTGGTAATAAAACACGCCCCTCAGTAGTAGAATAATAGAGGATGCATATGTGTAAATTTATTCGACTACAGCTTCCATGCTTTCCCTTTGGTTCCTTATTATCTATGAAATTGGACAATTTTTGTTCTCTAGGCTTAAAACTCATTGTCAGTATTTAGAGTTTTTCAATGCTGATCTTCTCCTGTAAAAGTTACCAAAAACCTAAAATATGTATGAACTTTAAAAAACGCTATATTGAAAATGACAGCAGAGAAGTTCCATTTTGTGAATATTGTGTCAATGGATCTCTATTTTGACATCAGTGTTCATTAGAAATGATGACATTTCATATGAGTATAAATATCAATGTGAAAAAGAAATGGTAGGAAGAACCTTGAATGTTTAAGTAATTGGTGAAATGACAGGTGTGTGTGTGTGTGTGTGTGTGTGTGTGTGTGTGTGTGTGTGTGTAATTGATTTTCAATGAATGGTTCAGCTTCTTGTAGGACCTCTGAGAGAGCCCAGGTGAACCTTTCAATGAGTTGGTATCTGTTTTCAGAACATGGGAATCTCTTAGTCCAATAGTCAATCAGGCAAGCTTTGAGGTCTTAAAGAGTTTCAGTCCTCAGCGATGGTGTTGCAGACCCTTGTGAGCAAACCTTAGGGTATGCTCAGAGCCCTCATTAGCAGGTACCAAAGTGTGAAGATTTCAGACAGCATTTCCCAAAGAAGTACCTCTTGAGTCTCTGTCCTTGTCAGTTCCCTACACTTCCTTACACTAGTTATGTGATCAGTGTGTTTCAGGATAATCCCCACATGTGATTTTTGCTATTTCCTACTAGTCCTATCTGTTTCTCTTCTTCTTCTTTTATTGTTAGGGGTTGGGAAGCAACCTGTGTGGTGGAGGAAGGGGTGTGGTAGTTGTCTGCCTTCAGAGGACCGAATGATGCCTAGAAATTGTACTGTAGTTTGAGGTCAATTGTCCATCCTCTGAGTGTCAGGAATTCCATCACTTTACTTTGATGCTAGTCTGTTCTTCAAGCTGTCCTCAGAAATAAGGACGTCAACCATCTAGGGAATAATGGTTTGTGTGTATGTTTTCATTTTAGGAAAGGCCTTGTTGTTCCTGAAAATAATACTGTAGAGCACCCTTTCCTGTTCTTATTGGCCATCAGTCAATCTTTTGTGAATTATTTGTTTATAAATAGACTTTTTATGGTTGATGAGCAGGAATTCTTTATTGACAAGTCTTGTCAGTGTGTGTATTGGAAATCTTTACTTCCCAGCCTGCGGTTCACTTTTTCATTTTCTTATGGTCATAAGATAAGGAGAAATGTCACATTTTTTTTTAAAGATTTTATTTATTTATTCGACAGAGACAGAGACAGCCAGCGAGAGAGGGAACACAAGCAGGGGGAGTGGGAGAGGAAGAAGCAGGCTCGTAGCGGAAGAGCCTGATGTGGGGCTCGATCCCAGAACACCGAGATCACGCCCTGAGCTGAAGGCAGACGCTTAACCGCTGTGCCACCCAGGCTCCCCAGAAATGTCACATTTTTATGAAGTCCCACTGAATTCTTTTAAATGGTTAGTGCACCCTATGTCCTACCCCAAGATTGACAGGTTCTACGTTTTCTTTCAGAAACTGTCCAATGGGAAGCTACAATCCATCTCAAATTTATAAATTGCATTTTTAATTCTAATAGGGTATTTATAGACTGTTTTGGATTTTCTATGTACACAATCGTATTATCGGTGAATAGTCACAATTATCCCCTCAATTCGTTATACTTTTTGTTTCTCTTGCCTTCTAACACTGGTAGATTCTCTGATGCAACGTTGAATAGAGCAGCGTTGTTTGAAGATTTTAATATACCTTTCTCAATATCTGACAGAAAAAGCAGACAAAACATTGGTAAAAATGTGACCTAATTGACATATAGGGAACATTCCATAATAAGTGCAGAATACATTATTTCAAGTGGTCATAGACTCTTTACCCAAATAGATGATAGGTGGGGCCACGAATCAAGGCTACAAATGTTAAACCCTGAATTTAACTAGATTCTATTCTTAGACCACAGGGGAATTGAGCCACAGTCATAGCGAAAATAAAACTAGGAAGTCCTTCAATGTTTAAAAATTAAATGGAACTTTGCTACATATCCTAAAGGTCAGAGAAGGAATCTCAATGGAAATTCTGAACCTTTTCTACATGAGGGCTCACACACAATGGCACTTTCTTTGTGAAGAGCATTATAATAACCTAGACAGGAGTTGAGCCTTAAGTCAGAGTTCTGCCTGCCCCAGCCACACCTGGCAGCCTTGGCCTGTGGTACCCCTCAGCTGTCCTTTCTGGTGGCCCTGAGCTAAGGGGGTCAACATGGCCATATGGAAATGGGAAGCTCCCCTCTCATAGTGATGACGGTGCCCCCTCCCCAGCTGCCCTTTCTGGTTGCTCTGAGCTAAGGGGGTCAACATGGCCGTATGGAAATTAGAAGCTCCCCACTCTTAGTGATGACGTTGCTATCGTATTGTCCTCACCAGTCCAACAACATGATTTCTGAGTGAAATTTGACACAAGAGCGACTTCTTGGCCTTCCTTCAGGTTTGAAAATCATCTGGTGAGTCATCTATTAGGAATATGGATTCAACATGTGTTCTTTCTTCTGGAAAAGAAATAGACCCAATAGCAATTATGGCTTCCTGAGCCCCTGTTCCTGAGAGACATCATACTGGCTCTTTGTAGCATTCTGCCTCTTAAACTTCTCAACTAGGGTGTAGATATTTTTAGGCACATTTTCAGGTGGTTAGACAGGGACTCGGATGATATGAGTCACAGAGGATTTTAGTGTCAGAAACCTAAGTGGGATCCCCAAATTGACTCCAAATCCCTTGTTGTTCCATACAGGGTACTATTTCCCTCTTATCTCTGGTCTTCTCGATCTGGAAACCTAACAAGTATCAGGATTTTCTTGTCATGTGGACAACTGGAACGAATTCAGTGGGCCTTTTCACCTCTGCCCATGGTGATCATTAAGATCATTATCTCAGTGGAGGACTCTGGGTAAGATACTCAAAGATCCTTAGGAATAGAGACAGTATAATATTTTTCTGGTATTGAAGTCACTGAAACCAACTATCTTTTTTAGTCCATTCAGGCTCTGGTATGTTCAGAGGGTGCTGTAAAACAGGTCTGAAATAGTATTTAAAAACACTCAGCTCAGCCTCTTCTACAACATGAGCCAATGCTTATAAACATGGCTAAAATATTCCCTTACCTACGATGACTTCCCAGCCATCGTAGTGTTTATATGGTATGACTGTGACTTACATTAGTCAACATTTGCAGAGAAAGAACTTAGTGCATCCAGGGGGCACTTCATGTTGAAATTAGTTTGTGACAATGAGCTACTGTGTTTTATTCTGCAGTCCAAGGGAATGGTGCCAGACATCTCTAAGGTGTCTAGCAGTTTTACAATTCTGATTTTAAGTGGTCTGTGTGCTTCAGAGATTTGGGAAGGAGAAGGGCAGGAGTCCAGAGACTGTGAACACTTCTGTTACCTGTGCTGACCATGGAGCAGGTAGCCTTCTGTGGGCATCATTTTGATTTCTTGGTACTCTTCTGAAAGGTGCTTTTGTCTCAAATTCCTCCATTTAGGAGTAATTATAATGATGAAAGTAATTTTTATCTTATATCATCTGTGGGCCCTGATCCTGGGCTCCCAGGGAAGCTATCCTTTAACATTTTACCCAGCTCAAAATGATTGGGCAAAAACTCAAAGCATGGGCCCTATTTCTGCCCCAAGCACATGTTTTACATCTGCTTCGAGAAGAAAACAATAACCAAAATGCCAACATGAAGTTAAGAAAATATAAAGAACCTCTTTGGCTCCCATAAGATTAAAGTCATACTGACATGTACATACTGAAAATGCATGAAATCATTGCATTTCCTAAAGCCCAAGCCTTGGATGTTGGGAGAGCCACTGACCTTGCCCAGAACCAGGCACACCCCAGCAGGGAGGGCTGGTGCAGAAAGGGAAGGGGCAGGACTCTGAGAGTGGTCTGCAGCCAGAGGGGTTCCTGGAAGGGGCCAGGTGTGTGGAGGGAGCCCGGCCCAGAACCCCACCCATGCCTGAGCTGGGTGTTGTGTAGAGGAGGCGCCTTTTGGACTCCCTGCACTTTCAGGGTTCCAGGGGCTTGAGGGCAGGTTGCCTGGCATCCCAGTGGCTGGGGTACCACGTTGCCTGACCAATCACCGCTTGGGGGTGGAGCTACGTCTCTGTGGGCTGTTCCAGAGTTACAGTGGGTTGCAGACCTGGGGCAGAAGAAGGGGCACTGGGAGAGAGAGAGTAGCCCTGCGGAAGTCACTGCTGGTTAGTGAGCAGCGTGCACCGAGGGTGGGGGGGGGTCCAGGGGTAGGGTGCGCCCCAGGTGGGAGGCAGGGTTCTGGAAGGGCACCTGGAGAGGGTTCATTGTGGGGACTCTTTATCCCTTTAAAGTCTCTTCTGCCCCATGTCCTCAACTGGCCTTATTCCCCATACCCGTGAACTCCAGGGCGCCCACTCACCTGAGCTTTTGTGGGATTGGTTGCAGAATTTCAGGGTTTCCCCTGTTCCCCGGGAAGAGTGCGGGTAAGGACCTCACAGAGTCCCCACCTTCAGTGATGTGTCCCCCAGTTCTCTGACACAGTGCAGGTGATGCATCTTGAGCAGTACCCCAAGTTCAGCAGGGTGTGCCCTGGTCCCCCAGGCACAGGTGTGGCAGTAGCAAGCCCCAGAGACATCCCCCAACTTCAGCATTATGGCCCATGTGCCCGCAGGTTAGTGGTAATTGGCTGTTAGAATCATGCAGGAAAATCCTCCAATTCGGGGCCTGAAGGAGGGTGTAAACCAGACCCCACTCTAATTGCATTGGGAATAGATGAATTGAGGGTTTCTTTAGAAGAGTAAGTCTGCTTTCCAGAAAAGGCAAGGTCATTGGTCTATTGAGAATGAAGATAATTACTGACAAACAACAAGTATGTGTTGCCCCTTCACCCAGAAACCGAAGCAGGTGTGCAGGCTTTAGTTCAAAGGTGCCTTCTTCTCCCCACCTGACAGCACTTCTCTGCTCTGGCTCCAAGAAACATGAGGTTTTGAACGTCAGCATCGGAGTCAGCGAGGCAGCTTGTCACAGGACGCCAGTGTTCAGAGAAAGCACAGGTATGTTTGGCAAAATGTCCTAACTATATCAGGGCTGGAGGTAAAACCTCTCATTATCCCAAAACCTCCTGGGCTTTTCTCTTTTCTCTAGTTGAGCCACAAAGAAAAATTGAAGTAGCTGTCAGCATTCTGGGTTTGGTGCAAGAATTACTTAATTTCCCTGCAGGTAGAACTTTGCAGGGGATCACAATTTCTCTGTCCATTTATTGCTTAAAAATGTATTTTGACCATCTGTTTCCTAGGAACCCTCTTTTATTAGAAAAGGAAGGTGAGATTCACTCTGTGCCTGTTTGTAACATCTAATTTGTTCCTTCATCTAACAGTGTTTATTCAATTGGGCCTAAGATATGGTTGAGTGGCCAGCATCTAGAGTTGGGTGGCTTTTTTCATCTGATACAAACTTGGATGATGTCATTTGACAAAGGTGATGTTTCATCATTGATTAGTTTATTCATCAGAAGAGTTAAAATTAGGGTGGAGGGGAAATTCAAAATTATCCAAACCGGCCTGTTCCTGTTTAAAAGTTCAGTTTGACTTTCTAGTTTTACTAAATGTATTATCTCGATATTTTGAGGTGCCATATTCTCTCTGTAGTTTCTTTGGTGGTGGAGTCAGAAGGAGAGTCTGGGAATTCTTTTGGATAGTGGCATGCTGGTGGCTTCAAGGGGCTTTGCGTTAGGAGCCTTGGGCTGAAGTCTGCAACTGCTTGCCTGACCCTGGGTGCATCTCCCAGAGGTTTTGTTTCCTCTTATGAAATTGCCGGCAGATAATGTTCTGCTTAAAGGGGAACCCTCCCATCCTGTTGGTGGCAATGCAAAGTGGTGCAGCCAGTCTAGGAAACAGTGTGGGGGTTCCTCAAAAAGTTAAACATCGAACAACCACATGATCCAGCAATTGCTCTCCTAGGTATTTACCCAAAGGATACAAAAATGCAGATTCAAAGGGGGTACATGCACCATGATGTTTATAGCAGCAATGTCCACAGTAGCCAAACTATGGAGAGAATCCCAATGTCCATGCACTGATGAATGGATAAAGCAGATGTGGGATACATATATATACTGGAATATGACCCAGCTTCAAAAAGAATGAAATCTTACCATTTGCAAGGATGTGCATGGATCTAGAGTGTATTAAGCTAAGCAAAATCATTGAGGAAAGAGAAATATCCTATGCTCTCACACTTGTGGAATTTCAGAAAGAAAACAGATGAACAGAGTGGAGGGGTGATGAGAGGCAAACAAGGAAATAGACTCAACCTTGGAGAACAAACTGAGTGTTGCTGCAGGACAGGGGCGTGGGCGATGAGTTAAATGGGTGAGGGGTATTAAGGAGGGCACTTGTGATGAGCACCGGGTACTGTATGCAGGTGAGGAATCACTAAATCCTACCCCTGAAGCGAATATTCCATGGCATGTGAACTAACTGGAATTTAAGTAAGAGGAGAAAGGAAAAAGTGTTCTGCTTCATGAAGAGTGAGGTAAAATTGTAGTGAATTGGGCTGTAGTCTTCTATAGATGATATTTGTAAAACACCCTGTTGTAGGATACACTAGTTGCTTATCACATAAGGAGTCCTCAGAAAGCTGCAATGAAAGATTCAGGTCTCAGAGCATGTTCATGTTCCACTGATATGTTACAGTTTGCACAGGTAGGAAAGAAGGTGGAGAGAAAGGCAACAGAAGGGGAAAGTAGGTGTGAACCTTTCAGTAGTTAGCGTTATAGCTTTCTCATGAAAGCCTCGCGCCATGTGATTTTGGAAGAAGAGGGGAATCCGGGAGCTTTGCAGGAGACGGGGGAGTTCCAGGTCTGGGTAAAGCTGACAGGGGTCCCAGATGAGAGCTGAATGCATTCTGAAGCAGGGTGTGGGCAGGGTGGGCTCCAGGGGTGGCTGTGGGTCTCCTGGATGAGAGTTGTGACAATTGAGGGCTGTCTGCAAATTCCTGGCTGAGGACAAGTGAGGCACAGGTGGAGAGCTGGCAGAGAACCTTCTTCTGAGCCACCAGCCTCACCCAACACACACAGCCTCAACTTCTGTCCCTGTCACTCCAATTCAGACTTCTCAGAAGGTGAGTTAGAACACATCAAGAGCATTCAAAACAGAAGGGAAAGCATGTGCAAAGGCTCTGGGGCAGGAGAATTCCAGGTATGTCCAGGAGCAGCTAGAAGCCCCTGTGGCCACAGGAGACAGCTTAGGACATGAGCTCAGAGAGGTGAAAGAGGGTGACAGAAAGCCATTCCAGGGCTATAACCCCATGAGATGCTGTTTCACTAGGCCATCTTGGCTACAGTGTTGAGAACAGATGACAGAGAGTTGAAGATGGCAAGGCAGGTCAATGATGAAGCTTTTCCAGGAACTCAGGCACTGTGGACCAGACAGTTGGCCTTGAATGGTGTGGTTAGACTTATTCTGGGTCCATTTTGAAGATGAAGCTCACAGGATTTGCTGATGAGTTAGATATTAGGAGCAGGAGAACGGAGGAGTTGGGGTAACTCCCAGCTGTTGTGGGTTGTCCTGATCGAGGGGAAGGAGAGGGTTTCTCGGGGCGTAGGAGGTAGTCCGTGTTCCGCATGCTGAGGAATGTGCCTTTCCAGGTGGATCTGCTGAGGTTTGTGTCTGGGAGAACCTTTCACATCTCCTCCCTCATCAATGCTCAAGTAAAAGTATCCCCCACTTTTTAAACGTTCACAGTAAGACACTGGGCTTTCTTGAAAGAACTACGTTATTACCCAGCTTCAGTAAGAGGAAGAGACCTGAAGAGGATTTTCCTCTTATGAAAAAAGGTGAACAGTGAGAATCGCGTTCAGCATCTGTTTTGGGGAGAAGCACGACAGAGGCGGCGTGCACCCCAACCAGCTCCTTCCTCTGGGAACCACTCTCCACATCCAGCCACCAGCACTTTGAATGGTGTCTGTGATCCTCTGCTGTGCTTTATCTTCATTTATGCCGGGCCTCCCTTAGAAACTTGTATGCTGAGGCCTAAGAAAAGCCAAAGAGAAGGAATTTTGGAGTCTGAGCACACTGTCTACTTGTTCCGTGTAAATTAACGGCCATTCCTTCTTGACACCATTTCTGCTGTGCAAGGTTTCTCAGAAGCCCTGTACTTTCAAAGAGCAGGGAAACCTATACCCCATGCTGCGGGGTTAGTTTTAGTCTCCATGCTGGACAGAACATTTCATGACTGTCAGATTTTCTCACTCAAACATTGAGAGTTTGAACACCTTCACCCGTTTCTACCACCCCATCCCTGAATCTGGAACCTACCAATCTGCTCTCAGTATCTATGCGTTCAGTATTTGTGTATTCCACGTGGAATGTACATGACAGCATCTGGTATTGGTCTTTCTGTGTCTGAGTTACTTGGAATAAGGCCCCCAAGGTCTGTGTTTCCATGCCTGGTTATTGTGAATAATGCTGCAGTGAACGTGGGAGTGCTTCTGTCTTTTTGAGGCAGTATTTTTGTGTTCTCCAAATCAATACTCAGTAGAGCCATTACTGGGTCATGTGGTAGTTGTATTTATTTTTTTCAGGAACCTCCATATCGTTTGTCACAGTGGCTGCACCAATTTCCATTCCCACCAACAGTGCACAGTGTCTCCTCGTCTGCACACCCCTGACCCCACATGGTGTCTGTCTCTGGGACAATTTCTGTTCCAACAGTTGTGAGGGGATAGCCGATTGTGGGTTTGACTGATGTTTCCCTGACGAAGATTAGTGATGTCGAACATCTTTTTCTGTCTGTTGACACCTGTGTGCCATCTTTGGATTGTTTCTATTCACATATTCCCCCCATTTTTTTAAAGATTTTTTTTTATTTATTCATTTGACAGAGATAGAGACAGCCAGCGAGAGAGGGAACACAAGCAGGGGGAGTGGGAGAGGAAGAAGCAGGCTCCCAGTGGAGGAGCCTGATGTGGGGCTCGATCCCAAAACTGGGATCACGCCCTGAGCTGAAGGCAGACGCTTAATGACTGCACCATCCAGGCGCCCCTCCCCCCATTTTTTATACAGTTTTTTTTATTTGTATGAGTGTTGTGTGTATTTTGGATATTAGTGTCTTCTAACACATATGATTCGCAGATACTTTTTTCTTATTCAGTCAGTGGCCTTTTAAGTTTTTGCTGGTTTCTTTTGCCGTGTGGAAGATTTCAGTTTGATGTTGTTCCACTTGTTTATTTTTGCTTTTGTTGCCTTTGCATTTGGTGTCCGATCTGAAGACTCTTTGCCAAAACCAATGTCGAGAGACTTAGTACCTGTGTCTTCTTGGAGGTTTATGGATTCAGGTCTTATGTTCAAATCATTCATCCATTAAAAATTTTGTGTGTGGTGTAAGAAAGTGACCCAGTTATATTCTTCTGCATTTAGTGTCCAGTTTGCCTGTTATCACTCACTGAAGAGACAGTCCTTCCCTCATGGCATATCTTCTGCTGCTGTGTCGTAAGTTAGGATCATCTACGTGTGGGTAAGTTTCTGAACTTTTTGTTCTGTTCCACTGACCTGGTGTCTGTGTTTATGCCAGTACCATCCTGTTTTGATGACAAGAGCTTTGTAATCTACCTTGAAATCCAACAGTGTGTTGACTGCACCTTTCTTTCTCCACGTTGCATTGGGTATTTGGGGTCTTTTGTGATTCCATACAAGTCTGAGGACTGTTTTCTATTTGCTTGAATAATGCCACTGGAATTCAGATAGGCATTTCATCACATCTGTCAATTGCTTTGGGTACGATGGACATGTTCACATAATTAACTCTTCCAGTTAAGGAGCATGTCGTATGCTTCCATTTGTTTGTGTTGCCTTCCAAATCTTTGACCCATACATTCTTCCCCCTCGACACACATGTTTTTCATTTCTTTTCTGCCATGTGTTGAGTGTACTATGTCTTTCTCATTCTTGGTTACTTTTATTCCTAGATTTTTTTTATGCAATTGTAAATGGCATTGCTTTCTTAATTTCTCTTTGCGAAAGTATGTCATCAGTATACAGAAATGCAAGAAGTTGGTTCATCTGGGTGGCCCCATAGGTGAAGCGTCTGCCTTCAGCTCAGGTCATGATCCCAGAGTTCTGGGATTGAGCCCCGTGTTGGGCTGCCTGCTTAGCGAGGGTCTGCTTCTCCCTCTTTCTGACACTCCCCCTGCTTGTGCTTTTTCTCTTCCTGTCAAATAAATAAATAAAATCTGAAAAAAAATAAAGACAACAGGTCTCTGTATATTATATCCTGCAGCTTTCTTAAATTTGTTTATTCTAACATTATTTTTGTGGAATCTTTCGGGATTTCGTGTCAGTTGCAAATAGTGACAGTTTTCCTGTATGGATTTCATATCTTTCTCTTTTTTTAAAATTATGTTAGTCACCCTACAGTACTTCTTTTGTTTTTGATGTAGTGTTCCATGATTCATTGTTTGCATATAACACCTAGTGCTCATTATGACACGTGCCCTCCTTAATACCCATCACCAGGATAACCCATTCCCCTACCCCTCCCTTTCTGCAACCTTCATTTTGTTTCCGAGTGTCAGTAGTCTCTCATGGTTCATGTCCCCCTCTCATTCCCCCTCTTCACTTTTCCCTTCCTTCTTCTAATGTCCTCCATGCTATTCCTTCCATTCCACATAGGAGTGAAACCATATGATAATTGTCTTTCTCTGCTTGACTTAATTTCACTTAGCATAATCCCCTCCTGTCCATCCACCTTGGTGCAAATGGTGGGTATTCATCCTTTCTGATGACTGAGTAACATTCCATTGTATAGATGAACCACATCTTCTTTGTCCATTCATCTGCTGAAGGACATCTTGGCTCCTTCCACAGTTTGGCTATTATGGACATTGCTGCTATGAACATTGGGATACAGGTGCCCCTTCTTTTCATTACTCTGTGTCTATGGGGTAAATACCCAGTAGTGCAATAGGTGGGTCGTAGGATAGCTCTGTGTTTAATGTCTTGAGGAACGTCCATATTGTTTTCAAAAGTGGCTGTACCAGCTTGAATTCTCACGAGTAGTGTAAGAGGGTTCCCCTTTCTCCACATCCTCTCTGACTTTTTTAAATTTCCTGCCTTGTTAATTTTCTTTTCAAAATTTTATTTATTTATTCCACAGAGATGGAGACAGGCAGCAAGAGAGGGAACACAAGCAGGGGGAGTGGGCGAGGAAGAAGCAGGCTCATAGTGGAGGAGCCTGATGTGGGGCTCGATCCCATAACGCTGGGATCACTCCCTGAGCTGAAGGCAGATGCTTAACTGCTGTGCCACCCAGGCACCCCGTCTTTGTGTCTTCTGCCCATTTTTTGGGTGTCGAATTTGAGGAGTTCTTTATAGATCTTGGATACCAGCCCTTTATCTGTAATATCATTTGCAGATATCTTCTTCGATTCCAAAGGTTGCCTTTTTGTTTTGTTGATCGTTTGCTTTGCCGAGCAGAAGCTTCTTATCTTGATGAAGTGCCAATAGTTCATTTTTGCTTTTATTTCCTTTGCCTTTAGAGACGTGGCTTGCAAGAAGTTGTTTGTCCAAGGTTGAAGAGTTCTTTTGATTTTGATATGAGACAGGAATCCATTATCTTCCTTTCCTCATTGTGTTGGAGTCCTCTGTCTTTCTTGGTGAGTCTAGCTAAGTTTGTCAGTTTTGTTTATCTTTCCAAAAAAGGCAACTCTCATTTTTATTGGTTTTTTTTTTGTCTTTTTAGTCTCCTTTGGATTTATTTATGTATTCATTTTTGTTATTTCCTTATTTCTACTAATTTGGTGCTTTGTTTTTTGTTTTATTTTCTACTTCTTTACCACATAAATCAGGTTGTTTATTGGAGAGCATTCTCATGGATTGATGAAGACTTGAATTTCTATGAACGTCCCCATAGAGCTACTTTTGCTGCATCCCATAAGTTTTTGTAGGTTGACTTTTTCATCAGTGTCAAGGTACTTCCAAAAATTTTTTTTTATTTCTTCTTTGACTGATGGTTGTTCAGTAGCATGTTGTTAAATCTCCACATATTTTTTAAGATTATTTAATTATCTGACAGAGAGTGAGACAGCGAGAGAGGGAATGCAAGCAGAGGGTGGGAGAGGGAGAAGCGGGCTTCCCACTGAGCAAGGAGCCTGATTCGGGGCTAGATTCTAGGATCCTGGGATCACGACCTGAGCTGAAGGCAGATCCTTAAGACTGAGCCACCCAGGCCCCCCAATCTCCACCTATTTTTGACTGTCCTATTTTTTTTTCTTGAGACTGATTTCTAGTTTCATATCATTGTGTTTGGACAAGATTTGAAGCAGAAGGTGAAGAGTACATTCAGATGAAAGGTTTGTTTCCTGGAGGGATTTCTGAGGGCAGACCATGAGTTCTGTGGGGACGGAGGAAGGTTTTGTGAGTCGGGGGATGGGGTTAATCCTTGTTGGAATTACTGACTACTACCATGCAGGCTGTGTGCTACCGTTCACAGTGTAATCCTGATGGACTTGTACTTCATTAGAAATATTTTCTAGGAGGTGTAGGCATAGCCTTCTCTTTAAAGAAAGGTGCCATATGAGTTCATGGCATGACCCCAGGTCAGCAACCAGGATGTATGGTATTGTGGGGGATCAGAACCAGGCTTTCTGTGCGAATTGACAGAAATTGGGTACGGGGAGCTCCATGACCATAGGTGAAGTCCCAAGTGACCCACTGGGTGTTGGGTTCTGTGGATCTGTCTCATCAGGTGCTGTGGAATTCAGGGACACCCTCCTGTCTGTGGATTTGTGTGGAGACAGGTAGACATCACTGGCCAGGCACGAGGGTCGCACTGGACCACCACCAGAGGTGCAGCGTGCGGGGGGGGTGGGGGGGCACTGCTTGGATTCCATGAAAGCTGACCAGGGTCTGTGACCATGATTCCTAGCAGCTGCAAGGGGAGAGGAGGCTGGGGGTGGTGCACACTTCCTAGACTTGTGGTCAGGACTAGTCTGGAACCCACTGAAGTCAGCCACACCGGGCACAAAAGGCACCCAGTCAGTGTAGCTGTGGGCACTGCTCCCATGGCACTTTCGGGCCGGCTCCATGCTGCCACCTCCTGCTTTTCATCATCATCTTCAAGGTCCTGTGCCTCTGCTCTTGCCCCATGGCCTCCGGGGTATTGTCCGTCCTCCATCTGGCCCTCGTCCCTGGTGCCCTGTGCAGTCCGATGCCAGTGTAGCCTTCTCGAGACAAACATCTGGCCCTGATGGAACACTTCCATGGATCTCGTGTGATGCGAGGATGATGCCCTGCCCTGGAAGGGGGCTGCAGGTCCCCAATCAGGAGAGCCATGTCTCCCTTTTCAGCATGGCCTGCCCTCCCCTCAGTCTTCTTCAGGGAAGCTCTCCCCACTTCCTGAGATGACAGCTCTGAACTTAAAAAAGAATGTTATTTTACATATCTCTATGCTTTAGTTCATCCATGGCAAGTCTTTCAACCCCGTTAGTGGGTTTTTTTTAGCAGTTCTGAAGGGCTGTCTGCTGAAAGAGGGGGTGACCAGGGTGGGGCAGCTTTCCCTCTCATCTCCCTCAGCATGTCTCTGAGCCCTGGGGCCAGCTGTCCCACTGAGGATTGAGGGACCCGAGCAGCCCATCCTGAGCCCAGGCTGTGTCAGCTGTGTAGACTGATGCGTGTCGGAGCGGTGGTCAGCTGGCATGGGCCAGGGGCAGGCAGTGTCTCCTTCTCATTCCTTCCCTCCCTTCCTCCCAGAGGTAGCTCAGAGCAGCCTTCAACCCCTGCATCTCCAGATCCCTTGACCTGTGCCTCCTGTGTTCAGCTGGTGACCTTGGAGTTTCGCATGGATTCTACCTCCGGTACCCTCTCCTGTGGCAGTTCCTGGATCAGGGGAGGGGTCGGACCCTTGTCTGCTTTTGGTCTTCTTCCTGTCCCGCACCAAGCCCACCCACCTTTGCATCTTCCATGTATGTGCTTGGAAGTAAGCCCATCCACAGGGAAACTATTAGCAAAATGGATCCAGGCAATAAACATTGAAGTAGAGATCCAGGATGCATAATAAACCTGCTCTGAAACCTGTCCCAAAATCTGTGACTATAGCACACTGAAACAGAAATAATAATAGCTTTCTGGACTGTGAAGTGACATGTGTCTTTACTTCCAATCTTGAATGCATAGGTGCTGAGCCTGGACAGAAAAGGACCATGGCTCCCGTGGGCTGGGATCCACAGTAAGAACTCAATGAAATCTGAATTCGAGACATAGAGTGAATAATTATTGTAGAGTGAACCCTCCCAAGTAGGGCTTATGCTCATTGCACAGGAAAAGCTTTTTCAAAGAGGTTCCTGAAAGAACAATCTTTTTAAAAATTTATTTTAATTCCAGTAGAGCTAACATACAGTGTTATATTCGTTTCAGATGTACAATAGAGTGATTCAGTGATTCTATATGAATCTATAATTCAGTATATTCTATATTACTCAGTGGTCATCAAGAAAAGTGTCCTCTTAATCCGCTTCATCTATTTCACTCATCCCTCTATCCACCTCCTCTCTGGTATCCATCTGTTTGTTCTCTCTTGTTAAGAGTTTGTATTTTGGTGTGTCTCCTTTTTCTATTTTATTGATTTATTTTTGTTTGTTTCTCAAATTCCCCATCAGAGTGACATCGTATGGAATTTGTCTTTCTCTGACTGACTGATTTTAGTTAGGATAATACTCTCTAGCTCCATCCATGTGGCTGCAAATGGCAAGGATTCATTCTTTTTCAAGCCGAGTAATACTCCATCTTGTGTGTGTGTGTGTGTGTGTGTGTGTGTGTGTGTGTGAATGTGTGTGTGAATACACACATCTATCATCTCATTTGTCAATTTTTCTACAGACACTTGGTTTGCTTCCATATTGTGATATTGTAAATAATGGTGCAAGAAACATAGGGGCGCACGTATCCTTTTAAGTTACTGCTTTCCTAGTCTTTGGAGAAATACTAGTAGAGTGATTGTTGGATGGTAGCTTAGTTCTATATTTAATTTTTTGAGGAACCTTCATACTGTTTTCCACGGTGGCCACCGCAGTTTGCATTCCCACCCACAGTTCGCGAGGAATCCCCTTTATCCACATCCTCCTAACACCTGCTCTTTGTTGTGCTTTTGATGTTAGCCATTCTGACAGGTTTGAGGTATTACCTCATTGTCCTTTGGATTTACATTTTCCTGATGATGGGTGATGGTGAACATCTTTTCACGGGACTGTTGGCCATTTGTATTTCTTCTTTGGAGAAATGTCTGTCCATGTCTTCTGCCTATTTTTTAACTGGATTATTTGTTTATTGGGGGTCGAGTAGTATCAGTTGTATATGTTTTGGACACTATCTCTTTATTGCATATGATCATTGCAAATATCTTCTCCCTTTGAGTAGGTTGTCTTATTACTTTTACGTTTTCATTGTTCTTCTGCCGTGTGGAAACTTTTTATTTTGCTGTATTCCCAATAGTTTATTTTTGCTTTCATTTCCTTTGCCTCAGGAGACAGTCCAGAAAAACGTTGGTATGGTCCATGTCAAGAAGTTACTGTCTTCCCTCCTGTAGGATTTTTATGGATTCAGGTCTCATATTGAGGTCTTGAAACTGTTTTGTGTTTGTCTGTATTGTGTAAGAAAGCAGTCTAATTTCATTCTTTTGTGCGTAGCTGTCTAGTTTTCCCAACACCATTTGTTGTAGAGACTGTCCTTTTCCCTTTTGATATCGTTGCTTGCTTTGTGGAAGATTCATGGACCACATAATTGTGGGTTTCTGTCTGAACTTGTATCCTGTTCCTTTGGTCGCTGTGTCTATTTTTGTGCCATACTGTCTTGTTAGGATGACTGCAGCTTTGTAGTATAACCTGAAATCTGAAATTGTGAGTCCTCCAGCCTTGTTTTTCTTTTCCACATTGCACTGGCTGTTCAGTATCTTTAGTGGTTCCATACAAATGTTTAGGATTGTTTATTCGAGGTCTTTTATTCTTTAATTTAAATTCAATTTGCCAACTTGCAGTACACCATTAGTTTCAGATGTAGTCTTCAATAAATTATCAGTCGTGTGTAACACCCAGTGCTCATTGTATCGTGTGGCCTCCTTAATGCCACTCACCCAGTTACCCCCCCCCAACTTCTCCTCCAGCAATCATCAGTTTGTTGCAATACTTAAGTGTCTATCATGGGTTTTCTCCCTCTCTGATGACTTCCCATTCTATTTCCCCTCCCTTCCCCTATGGTCTTCTTCCCTTTTTCTGATATTCCACATAGGAGTGAAAGCATATGATCATTGCCTTTCTTTCATTGGCTTATTCCACTCACTATAATACCCTCCAGCTCCACCCAGGTCGGTGTGATGGTAAGTGTTCATGCTTTCTGATGGCTGAGTAATATTCCATTATATATATATGATCCACATCTTCTTTATCCATTCATCTGTCCATGCTCATCTGCACTCTTTCCACAATTTGTCTATTATGGATATTGCTGCTATGAACACTGGGGTGCATGTGTCCCGTCTTCACTACATGTCTCTTTGGGGTAAATACCCAGTAGTGCAATTGCTGGGATATAGGGGAGCTTTATTTATAACTTTTTGAGGAAACTCCGTACCATTTTCAAGAGTGGCTGTACCGGACTGCATTCGCACAGGGGTGTAAGAGGGTTCCCGTTTCTCCACATCTTCTCCACATGTATAGTTTCATGTCTTCTTATTTTTAGATATTCGGCCTCGTGTGATATGGCATCTATAGGGGTTTAGATTTGCATTTCCCTGAAGCCAAGTGATATGAAGCATTTATGCATGTATCTTTTGGTCCCTAGTGCGTCGTCATCAGTGAAATGACTTCCCATTTTAATCCATCTCAAGACCTAAAGCTGGGTAAGGCACTGAAGCTCGATGATGCCATCGGTTGGAAGTGTGGAGAATTTCAAAAGATCTCTGTGGAGAGTAAGTTTAAAGGTCAGTGTGAAGCTAGTAATTGGATCCAGGGCGATCTCTGAAAGTGGGGGTTCCCTGGGATGGGCTGAGGGGGGCCCTCCGATTTTCCTGCTATGAATCCGTACGGTAGCTCCAAACGGACATTTTCCTGCTGTGGGGCAGGCTGAGTCCTCTAGTCGTGCAGAGGTGATCCCAATGCCTGGTACCTTGGAGGCAGGCAAACGGGGAGGGGACCCTCAGCAGAAGCCCCAGGGTTAGGTTAGGCCTCAAGAGACAGCAGGTCCGAACTGCCCAGTGCTCAGAGAACTCCCAGGCCGACTGAGATGAGGGCACAAGGGCGGGTGAATGTGAGCCTTGGGGTTTCATCCGGAAAGGCCCACAAAGGTCAGAGGTCATCAGCAGGTGCTCTCAGGGGGTGCCCCAATTCTCTTGCCCTGAATGCTCTGTTGTGCCCCCAAACGGTACAGTTTCCTGTGTGCTGCAGGCTGAGTCCTACGGTGGGGCTTGGGTGTCCCCAATCCCCCGGAGTGGGGTGCCAGGACCCTGGGGAGGGGCCCCTCTCTGCCCAACCTAGGGTAAGGGTTAGGGTCCAGGAGCCCGGCAGGGACAATCTGCAGGCTGTGCGGCGAGCTCCGTGGAGGGCTGAGAGGAGGCCATGGGGGAGGGTGAGCATGGGCCTCAGGGTTGGGGCATGGGGGGCTGCCAAATGTGGGGATGGGCTCCGGGGGCCTCCCCAAGTTCTTGTGCCCTGTAGGCTCCGTAGAGCCCCAAGGGGCATGGTTTCCTGTCGGGTGGCAAGCTGAGACCTGCGGTGGGGCACAGGTATCCCAATTCCCCAGGCCTGCAGTATAAGGCTCCTGGGGAGGCCCCCACACCCGCGGCCGACCTAGGGTTAGGGTTAGGTCTGAGGGGCCCTGCAGGCCCGATCTGCTGGCTGTATGTCGAGCTACATGGACTGAGGTGAGGGTGTGGGGAGGGTGAGCGTGGGCCTTAGGGTTGGGGTGCGGGAGGCTGCCGAAGTTCGCTGGTGGCTCAGGAGTGCCCTCCTGGTTCTCCCGCCCTGAATACTCTATGGCCTCCCAAGGCACATGGTTTCCTGTGGGGTGGCAGACTGAGTCCTGCTGTGGGGCTCAGGTGTCCCCAATCCCTGGGGCTGCAGCTCCAGGCTCCTGGGGAGGGGCCCCTCCACAGATGAACTAGGGTTAGGGTTGGGGTCCAGGAACCCCGCAGGCCAGATCTGCCCACTATGTCGCGAGCTCTGCCACGGGCTGAGGTGAGGGTGCGGGGTGGGGTGAGCATGGGCTTCAAGGTTGGGTTTAGGGATCGCCGAAGTTCGCCGGGGGCTCTGGGGGCCCTCCTGGTTCTCCCCCCCTGAATGCTCTACAGCCTCCCAAGGGGCCTGGTTTCCTGCGGGCTGGCAGGTTTTGTCCTGCAATGGGCCTCAGGTGTCCCCAGTCCCTGGGGCTGCGGCACCGGGCCCCAGGGGAGGGGCCCTACCCAGCCAACCTAGGGTCAGGTCTAGGCCCCAGGAACCTGGCAGGCCTGATCTTCCGGCTCTGCGTCGAGCTCGGTGGCAAGCTGAAGGGAAGGCGTGGGGTGGGATGAGCGTGGGCCTCAGGGTTGGGGTGTAGGGGGCTGCCGAGAATCGCTGGGGCTCAGGGGGGCCCTACCAGTTCTCCTGCACGGGATGCCTGCGGCGCCCCAAGGGGCATGGTTTCCTGAGGGGTGGCAGGCTGAGTCCTGTGCTGGGGCTCAGGTGTACCCAATCCCTGGGTTTAAGGTACGGATTAGGGTACGGGTTAAGGTTAGGGTATGGGTTAGGGTTAGCGTATGGGTGAGTGTAGGGGTTAGGGTTAGGGTAAGGAGAGGGTACGGGTTAGGGTTGGGTTTAGGGGTTACAGGTTAGAGGTTAGAGGTTATGGGTTAGGGTACGGATGCGGGTTTAGGGTACGGGTTAGAGTTTAGGGTTTGGGTTTAGGGTTAGGGTTAGGGTTGGAGTACGGGTTAGGTTTAGGGTATGGGTTAGGGTTAGGGTACGGGTTAGGGTATGCATTAGGGTATGGTTTAGGGTACGGGTTAGGGTACTGTTTAGGGTAAGTGTTGGCGTACGGATTAGGGTACGCTTTAGGTTACGGGTTAGGGTTAGGGTAAGGGTTAGGGTTAGGGTACAGTTTTTGGGTTATGGTACAGGTTAGGTTACGGTTTAGGGTTAGGGTTAGGGTACGGGTTAGGGAACGGGTTTGGGATAAGGATAGGGTACGGTTTAGGGTTCGGGTATGGGTTAGGGTATGGGTTAGGGTACAGGTTAGGGTTAGGTATGGGTTAGGGTATGGTATAGGGTCCGGGTTAGAGATAGGGTATGGATTAGGGTATGGGTTAGGGTACGGGATAGGGTACGGGTTAAGGTTAAGGTAAGGGTACTGGTTAGGGTTAGGGTACGGGTTACGGTTTAGGGTTTAGGGTTATGGTTAGGGTACAGGTTCAGGTTAGGGTATGGGTAGGGTTAGGGTACAGGTTATGTTACGAGTTAGGGTATGGGTTAGGGTCAGGGTTTAGGGTTTAGGGTTAAGGTTAGGGTACGGGTTAGGGTACTTGTTAGGGCTACAGTTAGGTTTAGGGTACGGTTTAAGTTATGGGTTAGGGTACCGTTTATGGTTAGGGTAGGGTACGGGTTAGAGTATGGGTTAGAGTACGTGTTAGGGTTACGGTTAGGGTTAGGGTACATGTTAGAGTTAGTGTTAGGGTATGGGTTAGAGTTAGGGTTAGAGTATGGGTTAGTGTATGGGTTAGGGTTAGGTTTAGGGTTAGGTTACGGGTTAGGGGTAGGGTTAGCTGAAGGGGTAGGGATGGGGGTTAGGGGTATGGTAGGGGTCGGGGTAGGGTTAGGGTTAGGGTTTGGGGTTTGGCGTTAGTGGTTAAGGTTAGGGTTTAGTGTTTAGGGTATCGGGTTTAGGGTTAGGGTTTAGGGTTTAGGGTTTAGGGTTAAGGTTAGGGTTTAGGGTTTAAGGATTAGGGTTTAGGGTTAGGTTTAGGGTAGGTATAGGGTTAGGGTAAGGTTTAGGGGTTAGGGTTAGGGTAGGGTTAGGGGTTAAGGTTTAGGTTTTAAGGTTATGGGTTAGGGTTTAGGGTTAGGGTTACACCCCAGTATTCCAGCAGGACCATTCCACCAGCTGTGCGGTAGCGGAGGGCTGGGCCGAGGTGAAGGTGCTGGCAAGCTGGAGTGTGGGCCCAAGCATTTTGGCGCGGGGGGCCTTGAAAAGTCGCCAGGGGATCGGAGGGCCCTGCCGGTTCTCCCGCCCTGAATGGCCAGCTGTACCCCTAGCGGCCTGGGTGGCGGCGGGGCGGCACAGTGATTACGGCGCTGGGGCTCGGGGGTCCCCAGCGTTTCAGCCCCAGGCCCCTTGGGAGGGGCCCCTTGGGGGCCAACCTAGGGTAAAGGTTAGCTCCTGGAGGCCGGCAGGCACAATCCGCCGTCTGGGGCGAATGGAGGTGCAGTGAAGATCAGGGCGCTGGTGAGCGGGAGAGTGGGCCCCAGCGTTTTGGCGCTGGGAGCCTTCGAAGTCACCAGGGCAAGGAGGGTCCTGCCCATTCTCCCGCCCTGAATGATCGGCTGTGCCCTAGCGGCCTGCGTATGGTCGGGGCGGAAGGGTGAGTCCAGCGTTGCGACTCAGGGGTCCCCAATCCCTGGCGTTCGGCGGCAGTCGCTTTGGGAGGGGCCCCTTGGGGGCTAACCTAGGGTTAGGGTTAGCCCTCGGGAGGCCGGCAGGCTCGATTCACTGGCTCTGCGGCGAATGGAGGGGTGGGCCAAGGTGAGGTCGCTGACGAGCGGAAGCGTGGGCCCCAACATTTTGGCTCAGTGGGCCTTCGAATGTCACAGGGGGCTCGGAGGGCCCTGCTTGTTCTCCCGCCATGAAGGACCGGCAATCCCCTAGCGCCCCGGGTGGCGGCGGAGTGGCAGGGTCAGTCCAGCAGTGTTGCTCGGTTTTCCCCAATCCCCAGCGTTGCAGCGCCAGGCCCCTTGGGAGGGGCCCCTCGGGGACTGTCCTAGGGTTAGGTTAACCCCCAGGAGGCCAGCAGTCCCGATTTGCCGGCTGTGCAGTGAGGGGAGGGATTGACCGTGGTAGGGCGCAGTCGAGCGGTAGCGTGGTACCCAGCATTTTGGCGTGTCGGGGGCCTTCGTATTTGACCGGAGGCTCGGAGGGCCCTGCCGGTTATCCCGCCCTGAATGCCCAGTGGCGCCGCTAGTGGCCCGCATGGCAGCGGGGCGGCAGGGTGAGCCTGGCGCTGGGGCTTGCGGGTCCCCAATCCCTGCCATTGCAGCACCAAGCCTCTTGGGAGGGGCCACTCTGGGGCCCACCTAGGGTTATGGTTAGCCCCAAGGAGCCCGGGAGGCCGGATCCGCCAGCTGTGTGGCTAGAGGGGGGGTGGGCCGAGGTGAGGGCGCTGTAGAGCGGGAGCGTGGGCCTCAGCGTTTTGGCGCAGGGGACCTACGAATGTCGCCTGGGGCTCAGAGGGCCCTGCCTGTTCCCCCACCCTGAATGACAGGTGACACCCCAAGTGGCTCGGGTGGCGGCGGAGGGGCAGGTTGAGTACATCGCTGGGGCTTGGGGGTCCCCAATCTCCGGCGTCGTGGTGCCAGGCCCTTTGGTAGGGCCCTTCGGGGGCCGACCTAGGGTTAGAGTTAGCCCCCAGGAGGCCGGCAGGCCCGATAAGATGGCTGTGGGGCGAGTGGAGGTGTGGGCCGAGGTAAGGGTGCTGGCTAGTGGAATCGTGGTACCCAACATTTTGGCACGGGGGGCCTCCGAAGGTCGCCAGGGGTCTGAGGATCCTGCCCTTTCTCCCGCCTTGAATGACTGGCGGCACCCTTAGCGGCCTGGGTGGTGATGGGGAGGCATGGTGACTCTGTCGCTGCGGCTCAGGAATCCCCAATCCCAGGCGTTGCAGCACCAGGCCCCTAGGATGGGCCCCTTGGGGCCGACCTAGGGTTAGGTTTAGCCCCTAGGAGGCCTGCAGGCCTGATTCACCGGCTGTTGGAGAAGCGGAGGGTGGACTGAGGTGAGGGCCCAGGTGAGTGGGAGCATGGGCCCCAGCGTTTTGGCATGGATGGCCTTCGAAAGTTTCTGGGTTCTTGAGAGCCCTGCCCGTTTTCCCACCCTGAATGACCTGCGATGCCCCAGTGGGTCCGGTGTCGGCGGGGTGGCAGGGTGAGTCCAGTGCTGCAGCTAGGGTGTCCCCAATCCCAGGCGTTGCTGCTCCAGTCCCCTTGAGAGTGGCCCCTTGGGGGCTGACCTAGGGTAGCGTCAGCCCCCAGGAGGCCGGCAGGACCGATACGCCACTGTGGGGCAGCAGAGGGGCGGGCTGAGTTGAGGGTGCTGGTCAGTGGGAGCGTGGCCGCGGTGGTTTGGCTCGGGGGGGCCTTCGAATGTCCCGCGGCTCTGAAAGCCCTGCCCCTTCAACCGACCTGAATGACCGGCGGCGCCCCTAGTGGCCCGGGTGATGTGGGACGGCAGGGTGAGTCAGGCGTTAGGAATCGGGAGTCCCCAATCCCCGGCATTGCGGGATCAAGACCCTTAGGATAGGCCCCTCATGGGCCAATCTAGGGTTAGGGTTAGTTCCCAGGAGGCCGGCAGGCCTGATATGCCAGCTAGACTGCGAGAGGAGGGGCGGGCGGAAGTAAAGGTGCTGGCGAGCGGGAACATGGGCACCAGCGTTTTGACTTGGGGCTTTCAAAGGTCGCTGGGGTCTCGCGGGCCCTGCCCGTTCTCCCACCCTGAATGAACAGCGCCGCCCCAGCGTGCCTGGTGTCAGCAGGGAGGCAGAGTGAGTCTGGCGCTGGGGCTCGGGGGTCCCCAATCCCCGGCGTTGTGGCCCAGGCCCCTTGGGAAGCACCCCTCGTGTGCCGACCTAGGGTTAGGGATAGCCCCCAGGAGTCCTGCAGGCCTGATCCACCAGCTGTGTGGCAAACGGAGGGGGGGGGTGGGCAGAGGTGAGGACGCTGGTGAGCGGGAGCGTGGGCACAAGTGTTTTGGCGCGGGGGGCCTTCGAGTGTCACCAGGGGCTCGGAGGGCCATGCCCGTTCTCCCGCCCTGAATGACCGGCGGTGCCTCTAGCGGCCCGGGTGGTGGAGGGGCGGCAGGTGAATCCGGCGCTGGGGCTCAGGGGTCCCCAATCCACTGTTTTGCGGTGCCAGGCCCCTTGGGAGGGGCCCCTCAGGGAATGACCTAGGGTTAGGCTTAGCCCCCAGGACGCCGGCAGGCTCAATCCGCCAGCTGTGTAGCGAATTGAGGGGTGGGTCGAGGTGAGGTCTCTGTGGAGTGGGAGCATGGGCTCAAGCGTTTTGGCACCGGGGGCCTTCGAATGTTTCCGGGGACTCGACAGGCCCTGCCCATTCTCCTCCCTGAGTGACTGGCAGCGCCCCTAGCAGCCCAGGTGGCGGCGGGGCGGCAGGGTGAGTCAGGCACTGTGGCTCGGGTATCCCCAATCCCTGGCATTGTGGCGCCAGGCCCCTTGGGAGGGGCCCCTCGGGGGCCAAACTAGGGTTAGGTTTAGCCCCTAGGAGGCCGGCAGGCCCTATTCCCCAGCTGTGTGGAGACTGGAGTGACGGAGCGAGGTTAGGGCGCTGGTGAGCAGGACTGTGGGCCCAGGTGTTGTGGCACGGGGGGCCTTTGAAGGTCTCCGTGTCTCTGAGGGCCCTGCCCGTTCTCACGCCCTGAATAACGGCAGCACCCCAAGCCCCCGGGTGGCAGCTGGGGGGCAGGGTGAGTCCAGTGCTGAAGCTCGGGGGTCCACAATCCCTGGCGTTGTGGCGCCAGGCCCCTTGGAAGGGGCCCCTCGGCGGTCAATCTAGGGTTACGGTTAGCCCCCAGAAGGCCAGTGGACCCGATCAGTGGCTGTGCAACACGCTGAGGGTTGGGCCGAGGTGAGGGCACTGGCGAGACTGAGCATGAGCCCAAGTGTTTTAGCGCGGGGGGCCTTCAAAGGTCGGCGGGGGCTCGGAGGGCCCTGCTGGTTCTGTCGCCCTGAATGACCGGCGGTGCCCCTAGCGGCCCGGGTGGGGACAGTGCATCAGGGTGAGTCCGGCTCTGGGGCTCTGCGTCACCAATCCCCAGCGTTGCAGAGCCAGGCCCCTTGGGATGTGCCCCTCGGGCTCGACCTAGGGTTTCGGTAGGCCCCCAGGAGCCTGGCAGGCCCTATCCACCGGCTCTGAATCAAGCGGAGGCGTGGGCCAATGTGAGGGCACTGGCGAGCAGGAGCATGGGGCCAACGTTTTTGCGCGGGGGGCCTTCGAAGGTCAGCGGGGGCTTGGAAGGCCCTGCCTGTTCTCCCGCCCTGAATGACCGGCGGCGCCCCTGTGGCCCGGGTGGCGGCGGGACGGCTGGGTGAGTCCAGAGCTAGGGCTCGGGGGATCCCAAGCCCTGGCGTGGCGGCGCCAAGCCCTTTGGGAGGAGCCCCTTGGGCGCTTATGTAGGGTTTGGTTTAACCCCCAGGAGGCAGGTGGGCCTGATCCACCGGCTATGCGGTGTGTGGAAGGGCTCGCTGAGTTGAGGGCGCTGGTGAGTGGGAACATGAACACAAGCGTTTTGGCGTGGGGTGCCTTCGAAGGTCACCGGGGGCTCAGAGGGCCCAGCAAGTTCTCCCGTCCTGAATGACCGCCGGTGCCCTAGCAGCCTGGGTGGCGGCGGGGCGGTAGGGTGAGCCCGGAGCTGGGGCTCGGGGATCCCCAATCCCCGGCGTGGCATCACCAGGCCCCTTGGGAGGGGTCCCTCTCGGCTGACGTACGGTTATAATTAGCTCAAAGGAGGCCGGCAGGCCGGATCTGCCAGCTGTGCGGCGAGCAGAGTGGTGGGCCGAGGTGAGGGCGCTGGTGATCTGGAGCGTGGGCCCAAGCATTTTGGCGTGGGGGGCCTTCGAAGGTCGCCAGGGGCTCGGAGGCCCTGCCCCTTCTCCCGCCCTGAGGGACCGGCGGTGCCCCTAGCAACCCAGTTGGCGGTGGTGTGGCAGTGTAAGTCCGGCGCTGGGACTCGAGGGTCCCCAATCTCCGGCATGGCGGTGCCAGTCCCCTTGGGAGGGGCTCCTCAGGGGCCGAGCTAGGGTTAGGGTTAGACCCCAGGAGGCCAGCAGGCCCGATCCGGCGGTTGTGCAGCTTGCGGAGGGGCTGGCCGAGGGGAGGGCGCTGGTGAGCAGAAGCGTGGGCCAAAGCATTTTGGCGCGGGAGGCCTTGGAATGTCGCCGGAGGCTCGGAGGGCCCTGCCCATTCTCCAACCCAGATGACCGGTGGCGCCCCTAGCGGCCAGGGTGGCGGCGGGGTGCGAGGGTGCGTCCCGCAGTTTGCTCTGGGGGTCCCCAATCCCCAGTGTGGCAGCGCCAGGCCCCTTGGGATGGGCCCCTCAGGAGCTAACCTAGGGTTAGGGTTAGCCCCCAGGAGGCCGGCAGTCCCGATCTGCCAGCTGTGCGGCGAGCGGAGGGGTGGCCTGAGGAGAGGGTGCTGGTGAGCAGGAGCGTAGGCCCAAGCGTTTTGGCGTGGGGGGGCTTCGAAGGTCTCCAGGGGCTCGGAGGTCCCTGTCCGTTCTCCCGCCCTAAATGACCGGCGGCGCCCCTAGCTGCCCGGGTGGCGGCGGGGTGGCAGGGTAAGTCCTGCGCTGAGGCTCGAGGGTCCCCAATCATCAGCTTCGCGGTGCCAGGCCCCTTGGGAGGGGCCCCTCGTGAGCAGACCTAGGGTTAGGGTTAGTCCCCAGGAGGCCGAGAGGCCCAATCTGCCTGCCTGTGGTGAGCGGAGGGACGGGCCGAGGTGAGGGCATTGGTGAATGTGAGCTTGGGCCCAAGCGTTATGGCGTGGGGGGCCATGGAAGGTCGACAGGGGCTCGGAAGGCCCTGCCCGATCTCCCGCCCTGAATGAGGACGGCATCCCTAGCGGGCCAGGTCATGGCGGGGCGGCAGGGTGAGTTCGGCGCTGGTGCTCGGGGGTCCCCAATCCCCAGCGTGGCAACGCCAGGCACTTGGGAGTGGTCCCTCGGGGACCGACCTAGGGTTATGGTTAGCTCCAGGCGGCTGGCAGGCCCGATCCGCAGCCTGTGCAGCGAGCAGAGGGGTGGGCCGAGGTGGGGGCGCTGAGGAGTGGGAGCGTGGGCCCAAGCGTTTTGGTGTGGGGGGTCTTCAAAAGTCGGTGGGGGCTTGGAGGGCCCTGCCCGTTCTCCCACCCTGAATAACCGGCGGCACCCCTAGAGCCCCGGGTTGCAGTGGGGCGGCCGTATGAGTCCACTGCTGGGGCTCGAGGGTCCCCAATCCCAGGCCTTGCAGCTCCAGGCTCCTTGGGAGGGGCCCATCAGGGGCCGACCTAGGTTTAGGGTTAGCCCCCAGGAAGCTGGCAGGCCCGATCCGCATGCTGTGTAGTGAGCAGAGGGGCAGGCCGAGGTGAGGGTGCTGTCAAGTGGGAGCGTGGGCCCAAGCGTTTTGGCGCGGGGGGCCTTCGAAAGTCATCGGGGGTTCGGAGGGCCCTTCCCGTTCTCACGCCCTGAATGACCGGCGGCTCCCTTAGCGGCCCGGGTGGCGGCAGGTTGGCAGGTTGAGTCCGGCGCAGGGGCTCAGGTGTCCTCAATCCCCGGCGTTGTGGCGCTAGGACCCTTGAAAGGGGTCCCTCCGGGGGGACCTGGTTTTAGGGTTAGCCCCAGGAGGCCAGCAGGCCCAATCCACAGGCTGTGGGGCATACGATGGGGCGGGCCTAGGTGAGGCCGCTGGCGAGTGGGAGCATGGCTCCAAGAATTTTTTAAAGTGGGCCTTCGAAGGTCGTCGAAGTCTCACAGGGCCCTGCCCGTTCTACCGCCCTGAATAACCGGCAGCGCCCCTAGCACCCCGGGTGGCGGTGGGGCCCTGGGTGACTTCGGTGCTGGAGCTTGGGGGTCCCCAATCCCAGGCGTTGCTGCTCCAGGCCCCTTGGGATGGGCCCCTCGAGGACCGACCTAGGGTTACGGTTAGTCCCAGGTGGCCAGCAGGCCCGATCCGCCGGCTGTATGGGGAGCGGAGGGGCGGGCCAAGTTGAGGGCGCTGGCAAGCGGGAACGTGAGCCCAAGCGTTTTGGCGTGGCAGGCCTTCTAAGGTCGCCGGGGGCTCGGAGGGCTATGCCCATTCTCCCGTCCTGAATGAGGATGGCGCCCCTATCGGGCGGGGTCGCGGCAGGGCGGCAGGGTGAATCCGGTGCTGGTGCTCAGGGGTCCCCAATCCCCGGCGTGGTGGTGCCAGGCCCCTTGGGAAGGGCCCCTTGGGTGCCGAAGTAGGGTTTGGGTTAGCCCCAGGAGGCCGGCAGGCATACGGAGGTCCTGGCCGAGGTGAGGATGCTGACGAGCAGGAGCGTGGGCCCAAGAGTTTTCGCACGTGGGCCTTCGAAGTTCGCTGGGGGCTCGGAGGGCACTGCACGTTCTCCCGCCCTGAATGACCAGCGGTACCCCTAGCGGCCAGTGTGGCGGTGGGGTTGCAGGGTGATTCCGGCGCTGGGGTCGGGGGTCCCCAAACCCCGGCGTGTTTTGCGCCAGGCACCTTGGGAGGGGCCTTCGGGGGCCAACCTAGTGTTAGGGTTAGACCAAAGGAGGTCGGCAGGCCCGATCTGCCGGGTGTGCGGCGAGCGGAGTGGTGGGCTGAGGTGAGGGCACTGGCGACAGGGATCGTGGGCCCAAGCGTTTTGGCACTGGGGGCCTTCGAAGGTCGCCAGGAGCTCTGAGGGCCCTGCCCGTTCTACCACCCTGAATGATCGGCGGCGCACCTAGCGGCCCCGGTGGTGGCGGGTCGGCAGGGTGAGTCTGGCGCTGGGGCTCTAGAGTCCCCAATCCCTGGCGTGGCAAAGCCAGGCCCCTTTGGAGGGGCCCTCGGGGACCGACCTAGGGTTAGGGTTAGCCCCGAGGAGGCCGGCAGGCCAGATCCGTCAGCTGTGTGGGGAGTGGAGAGGTGGGCCGAGGTGAGGGCGCTGGGGAGCGGGTGCGTGGGCCCAAGCATTTTGGCGCTAGGGCCTTCGATGGTCGCTTGGGGATCGGAGGGCTCTGATAGTTCTCCCGCCCTGAATGACCATCGGCGCCCCTAGTGGCCCGGGTTGTGGCAGTACGGCAGGGGGAGTCCAGCCTTGTGGTTGAGGGGTCCCCAATCCCTGGGGTTGCTGCGCCAGGCCCCTTGGGAGGGGCCCCTTGGGGGATGACCTAGGGTTAGGGTTAACCCACAGGACGCCTGCAGGCCCTATCCCCCGGCTGTGCAATGTGCGGAGGGGCGGACCGAGGTGAGGGCGCTGGAGAGCGGGAGCATGGGCCCAAGCGTTTTGTCGAAGGGGGCCTTCGAAGGTCATCGATGGCCCGGAGGGCCTTGCCTGTTCTCCCGCCCTGAATGACTGGAGGTGCCCCTAGCGGCCCGGGTGGTGGCGGGGCATCCGGGTGAGTCCGGCGCTGGGGCTCAGGGTTCCCCAATCCCCGGTGTTGCGGCTCTAGGCTCCTTGCTAGGGGCCCCTAGGGGACTGGCCTACGGTTAGATTTAGCCCCCAGGAGGCCGTCAGCCCGATCCGCCAGCTCTGTGGCGAGCGGAGGGCGGGCGGAGGTGAGGCCGCTGGCGAGCTGGAGCGTGGGCCCAGGCGTTTTGGCGCGGGGGTCCTTCAAAAGTCGCCGGGGGCTTTGAGGGCCCTGTAAGTTCTTCTGCACTGAATGATCGGTGGCTCCCCTAGCGGCCTGGATGGAGGAGGGGCGGTAGGGTGAGTCGGGCGCTGGGGCTTGGGGGTCCCCAATCCTCGGCGTTGGGGAGCCAGGCCCCTTTGGAAGGGCTCTAGGGGGCCGACCAAGCGTTACTGTTAGCCCACAGGAGGCCGGCAGACCCGATCTGCTGGCTGTGTGGCGAGCAGAGGGGTGGGTCGAGGTGAGGGCGCTGGTAAGCGGGAGTGTGGGTCGAAGCGTTTTGGCGTGGGGGGCATTCGAATGTCGCCGGTGCTCAGAGCACCCTTCCCGTTAAACCACGCTGAATGCCCGATGGCGCACCTAGCGGTCCGGGTTGCAGAGGGGTAGCAGGGTGAGTCCGGTGCTGGGGCTCGGGGGTGCCCAAACCCCGGCCTTGCGGCACCAGGCCCCTTTGGATGGGCCCCTCGGGGGCCGACCAAGGGTTATTGTTAGCCCCCAGGAGGCCAGCAGGCCCGATCCGCCGGCTGTGAGGCGAGCAGAGGGGTGGACCCAGGTAAGGGCGCTTGAAAGCAAGAACGTTGACCCACGCGCTTTGGTGCGGGGGGCCTTTGAAGGTCATCGGAGGTTCGGAGGGCCCTACCCGTTCTCCTGCCCTGAATGACCAGCGGCGCCCCTAGCAGCCGGGGGGGGGGGCGGGGTGGCAGGGTGAGTCCGGCACTGGGGCTCAGGGGTCCCCAATCCATGGCGTTGTGGCGCCAGGCCCCTTGGGAGGGGCCCGTCGGGGGCCTACCTAGGGTTAGGATTAGCCCCCAGGAGGCCGGCAGCCCCAATCACCCAGCTGTGCGGCGAGCAGAGGGGTGGGCCCAGGTGAGAGCGCTTGAGAGCCAGAGCGTGGGCCCAAGCGTTTTGGCGCGGAGGGCCTTTGAATGTCTCCGGGGGCTTGGAAGCCCCTGCCGGTTCTCCCGCCCTGAATGACTGCAGCGCCCCTAGCGGCCCGGGTGGAGGCGGGAAGGCAGGGTGAGTTCGGCGCAGGGGCTCGGGTGTCCTCAATCCCTGGCGTTGTGGCGCTAGGCCCCTTGAGAGGGGCCCCTCAGGGGGGACCTGGGTTTAGGGTTAGCCCCAGGTGGCCGGCAGGCCCGATCCGCAGGCTGTGCGGCATACGGTTGGGTGGGCCGAGGTGAGGCCGCTGGCGAGCGGGAGCATGGCTCCACGCATTTTGCGAAGCGGGCCTTCGAAGGTCGTCGAAGTCTCGGAGGGCCCTGCCCGTTCTACCACCATGAATAATCGGCGGCGCCTCTAGCACCCCGGGTGTCGGCGGGGCTGCCGGGTGTGTCCGGTGCTGGAGCTTGGGGGTCCCCAATCCCAGGTGTTGCTGCTCCAGACCCCTTGGGATGGGATCCTCGAGGACCGACCTAGGTTTATGGTTAGCCCCAGGCGGCCGGCAGGCCCGATCCGCTGGCTGTGCGGCGAGAGGAGGGGCGTTCCGAGGTGGGGCCACTGGGGAGCGGGAGCATGGGCCCAAGCATTTTGGCATGGGGGGCCTTCAAAAGTCGGCGGGGGCTCGGAGGGCCCTGCCCATTCTCCCGCCCTGAATAACTGGTGGCGCCCCTAGTGCCCCTGGTTGTGGTGGGGCGGCCAGGTGAGTCCGGCGCTGGGGATCAGGCGTCCCCAATCCCTGGCGTGGTGGCGCCAGGCCCCTTGGGAGGGGCCCCTCGGGGGCCGATCTAGGCTTATGGTTATCCACCAGGAGGCCAGCAGGCCCGATCTGCCAGCTGTTCGGCGAGTAGTAGGGCAGGTCAGGGGAGGGCGCTGGCGAGCAGGAGCATGGGCGCAGCGTTTTGGCATGGCCAGCCTTCGAAAGTCGCCAGGGGCTTGGAGGGTTCTGCCCGTTCTCCCGCCCTGAATGACCAGCGGCGCCCCTAGTGGCCCGGGTGGTGGCGGGGTGGCATGGTGAGTCCGGCGCTGGGGCTCGGGCGTCCCCAATCCCTGGCGTGGTGGCGACAGGCCACTTGGGAGGGGCCCCTCGGGAGGGGCCCCTCGTGCGTCGACCTAGGGTTAGCGTTAGCCCCAAGGAGGCTGGCAGGCCGATCTGCCAGCTGTGCGGCGAGCGGAGGGGCGGGCCGATGTGAATGCGCTGGAAGCAGGAGCGTGGGCCCAAGCGTTTTGGCGCAGGGGGCCTTCGATGGTCGCCATGAGCTCTGATGGACTTGCCCGTTCCCCCGCCCTTAATGACCGGCGGCACCCTAGCGGCCAGGGTGGCGGCGGGGCAGCAGGGTGAGTCCAGCGCTGGGGCTCGGGGGTCCCCAATCCCCGGCATTGTGGCGCCAGGCCCCTTAGGATGGGGCACTAGGGGGCTTACCTAGGGTTAGTGTTAGCCCCCAGGAGGCTGGGAGGCCCGATCTGCCGGCTGTGTGGCGTGCAGAGGGGAAGTACGAGGGAGGGCGCTGGCGAGCGGGAGTGTGGGCCCAAGCGTTTTGGCGCGGGAGGCCTTCGAAAGTCGCAGCGGCTTGGAGGGCACTGCCCGTTCTCCCGCTCTGAATGACCGGCAGCACCCCTAGCAGCCCTGGGGGCAGTGTGGCAGCAGTGTGAGCCCGGCGCTAGGGCTCGGGGGTCCCCAATCCCCAGCTTTGTGGCACCAGGGCCCATGGGAGGGGCCCCTTGGGGACGGACCTAGGGTTAGGTTTAGCCCCCATGAGGCCTGCAGGCCCGATCCACCGGCTGTGCGGCGAGCGGTGGGGCGGGCCGAGATGAGGGCACTGGCAAGCTGGAACATGGGCCCAAGCTTTTTGGCGCGAGTGGCCTTCGAAGGTCGCCGGGGGCTAAGAGGGCCCTGCCCCTTCTCCCTCCCTGTTTGACCGGCGGTGCCCCTACCTGCCCGGTTGGCGGCAGGGTTCAGGGTGAGTCCGGCGCTTTGGCTCGGGGGTCCACAATCCCCAGCGTTGCGGCGCCAGGTGCCTTGGGAGGGCTGACCTATGGTTAGGGTTAGCCCCCAGGAGGCCGGCAGGCCCGATCGGCCAGCTTTGCGGTGAGCGGAGGGGCGGGACGAGGTGAGGGCGCTGACAAGTGGGAGCGTACGCGCAAGCGTTTTGATGAGGGGTGTCTTCGAGGTCACCTGGGGCTCGGAGGGCCCTGCCTGTTCTCACGCCCTGAATGAATGGCAGTGCCGCTAGCGGCCCGTGTGGCAGCGGGGCGACACAGTGGGTCCGGTGCTGTGGCTCGGGGGTCAGCAATCCCAGGCGTTGTGGTGCCAGGCCCCATCGGACGGGCCCCTTGGGGGCCGACCTAGGGTTACGGTTAGTCCCCAGGAGGCCGGCAGGCCGGATCTTCCCACTGTGCGGCGAGTGGAGGGGCGGGCCAAGGTAAGGGCGCTGGCGAGCGGGAGCGTGGGCCGAAGCGTTTTGTCACGGGGGGCCTTCAAAAGTCTCCGGGGGCTCAGAGGGCCCTACCCGTTCTCCTGCCCTGAATGACCGGCGGCTCCCCTAGCGGCCCGGATGGTAGCGGGGTGGCAGGGTGAGTCTGGCGCTGGGGCTCGGGAGTCCCCAATCCCATGCATTGCAGAGCCAGGCCCCTTGGGATATACCCCTCGGGGGCCGACGTATGGTTAGGGTCAGCCCCTAGGAGGCCAGCAGGCCTGATCCGCCGGCTGTTTGGAGAGCGGAGGGGCGGGCCGAGGTGAGGGCGCTGGCGAGCGGCAGCATTGGTCCAAGCGTTTTGGCGTGGGGGGCCTTCGAAAGTCTCCGGGGACTCGGAGGGCCCTGCCCGTTCTCCCACCCTGAATGACCGGTGGCGCCACTAGCGGTCCGGGTAGCAGCAGGGCGGCTCGGTGAGTCCGGCGCTGGGGCTCGGGGGTCAGCAATCCCAGGCTTTGTGGCGCCAGGCCCCATCAGACGGGTCCCTCGAGGGCCGACCTAGGGTTAGGGTTAGCCCACAGGAAGCCGGCAGGCCTCATCAGCTGGTTGTGCGGCTAGCGCAGGATCTGGCCGAGGTGACGGCGCTGGTGAGCGGGAAGGTGGGCCCAAGCGTTTTAGTGCGGGAGTTCTTCGAAGGTCGCCAGGGGCTCAGAGGGCCCTGCCCCTTCTGCCTCTTTGAATGACCGGCGGCGCCCCTACTGGAGGGCCCTGCCCGTTCTCCTGCACTGAATGTCCTGCCGCGCCCCTAGCAGCCCGTGTGCTGGCGGGGCAGCAGGGTGAGTCCAGCGCTGGAGCTCGGGGGTCCCCAATCCCTGGCGTTGCGGCGCCAGGCCCCTTGGGAAGGCCCCCTTGGGTGTCGACCTAGGGTTAGGGTTACCCCCAGGAGGCCGGTAGGTCAGATCTGCCAGCTGTGCGGCGAGCAGAGGGGCAGGCTGAGATGAGGGCGCTGGCGAGCGGGAATGTGGGCCCAAGCATTTTGGCGCAAGGGGCCTTCGAAGTTCGCCAGGGGCTCGGAGGGCCCTGCCCATTCTCCTGCCCTGAATGACCAACGGCACCCCTCGCGGCCCGTTTGGCAGCGGGGCAGCAGGGAGAGTCTGGCGCTGGGGCTCGGGGGTCCCCAATCCCCGCCTTTTAGGCGCCTGGGCCCTTCGGAGTTTCCCCTTGGGGACAGACCTAGGTTTAGGTTTAGCCCCCGGGAGCCCAGCAGGCCCGATTCGCCAGCTGTGCGGCAAGCGGAGGGGCAGGCCGAGATGAGGGCACTGGCGAGCTGGAACATAAGCCCAAGCGTTTTGGCGCGAGTGGCCTTCAAAGGTCGCCGGGGGCTAAGAGGGCCCTGCCCGTTCTCCCTCCCTGAATGCCCGGCGGCGCCCCTACTGGCCCAGTTGGCAGCGGGGCAGCAGAGTGAGTCCGGCGCTGGGACTCGGGGGTCCATAATCCCCAGGATTGTGGCGCCAGGTGCCATGGGAGGGGTCCCTCCTGGGCCGATCTAGGGTTAGGGTTAGCCCCCAGGAGGTCGGCAGACCCGATAGGCCAGCTTTGCGGCGAGCGGAGGCGCGGGCCGAGGCGAGGGTGCTGACAAGCAGGAGTGTGGGCGCAAGCGTTTTGATGTGGGGTGCCTTCGAAGGTCGCCCATGGCTCAGAGGGCCCTGCCTGTTCTCACGCCCTGAATGACCGGCGGTGCAGCTAGCAGCCCGGGTGGTGGCGGGGTGGCATGGTGATTCTGGCGCTGGGGCTCAGGTGTCAGCAATCCCAGGCGTTGTGGCGCCAGGCCCCATTAAGGGCCCCTCGGGGGCCGACCTAGGGTTGGGGTTAGCCCCCAGGAGGCCGGCAGGCCGGATCCACCAGCTGTGCGGCGAGTGGAGGGGCAGGCTGAGGTAAGGGCGCTGGCAAGCAGGAGTGTGGGCCGAAGCGTTTTATCGCGGGGGGCCTTCAAAAGTCTCTGGGTCTCAGAGGGCCCTACCTGTTCTCCCGCACTGAATGACGGGCGGCTCCCCTAGCGGCCCGGGGGGTGGCGGGGCGGCACAGTGAGTCCAGCACTGGGGCTCAGGAGTCCCCAATCCCAGGCATTGCGGATGCCAGGCCCCTTGGGATGGGCCCTTGGGGGGCCTACCTAGGGTTAGGGTTAACCCCCAGGAGGCTGGGAGGCCCGATCCGCCAGCTGTGTGGCGAGTGGAGAGGCGGGCCGAGGTGAGGGCGCTGGTGAGTGGGAGCGTGGGCCCAAGCGTTTTGGTGCGGTGGGCCTTCGAAGGACGATAGGGGCTCGGAGGGCCCTGCCCGTTCTCCTGCACTGAATGTCCTGCCGCACCCCTAGCGGCCCTTGTGGTGGCGGGGCGGCAAGGTGAGTCCGGCGCTGGTGCTCAGGGGTCCCCAATCCCCAGCGGTGCGACTCCAGGCCCCTTGGGAGCCGACCTAGGTTTAGGGTTAGCCCCAGGAGGCTGGCAGGCCCATTACGCAGGCTGTGCGGCAAGCGGAGGGGCGGGCAAGGTGAGGGCGCTGGCAAGAGGGAACATGGGCCCTAGCGTTTTAGCGTGGTAGGCCTTCGAAGGTCGCCGGGGGCTCAGACGGCCCTGCCCGTTCTCCTGCCCTGAATGACCGACGGCACCCCTCGCAGCCTGGTTGGCAGCGGGGCGGCAGGGAGAGTCTGGTGCTGGGGCTCGGGGCTCCCATCACCGGCATTGCAGCACCAGGCCCTTTGGGATGGGCCCCTAGGGGGCCTACCTAGGGTTAGGGTTAGCCCCCAGGAGGCTAGGGTGCCCGATCCGCCGGCTGTGTGGCGAGAGGAGGGGCAGGCCGAGGTAAGGGTGATGGCGAGCGGGAGCGTGGGACCTAGTGCTTTGGTGCGGGGGGCCTTCGAAGGTCGCTGGGGGCTTGGAGGGCCCTGCCCGTTCTCCCGCCCTGAATGACCGGCGGTGCCCCTAGTGGCTCGGGTGGCAGCGGGGGGCATGGTGAGTCTGGCGCTGGTGCTCGGGAGTCCCCTTTCCCCGTTGTTGTGGCGCCAGGCCCCTTGGGAGGTGCCACTAGGGGGCCGACCTAGGGTTAGTGTTAGCCCCCAGAAGGCCCACAGGCCCGATCCGCCCACTGTGTGGGGAGCAGAGGGGAGGGCCGAGGTAAGGGTGCTGGCGAGCGGGAGCGTGGGCCCAAGCGTTTTGGTGCGGGGGGCCTTCGAATGTTGCAGGTGGCTCGAAGGTCCCTGTCCGTTCTCCCTCCCTGAATGACCAAGGGCGCCCGTAGCGGCCCAGGTGGCGGTAGGGCAGGAGGGTGAGTCCGGCGCTGGGGCTCGGGAGTCCCCAATCCCCGGTGTTGTGGCAATAGGAACCTGGGATGGGCCCCTCAGGTGCCCACCAACGGTTAGGGTAACACCCAGGAGGCCGGCAGTCCCGATCCACCGGCCCTGCAGCGAGCGGAGGGGTGGACCGAGGTGAGGGCCCAGGCGAGCGGGAGCACGGGCCAAAGCGTTTTGGCGCGGGGGGCCTTCGAAGGTCACCAGGGACTCAGAGGGATCTGCCCGTTCTCCCACCCTGAATGACCAACAGTGCTCCTAGCGACCCAGGTGGCGGCGGGGCGAGACTGTGAGTCCGGGCTGGGCCTCGGGGGTCCCCAATCCCAGGCATTGCGGTGCCAGACCCCTTCAGAGGGGCCCCTCAGGGAACAACATAGGGTTATGGGTAGCCCCCAGGATGAGGTCAGGCCTCATCCGCTGGCTCTGTGGCGAGCGGAGGGGCAGGCCGAGGTGAGGGCGCTGAGGAGCGGGAGCGTGGGCTCAAGCATTTGCATGGGGGGGCCTTTGAAGGTCGCCACGGGCTCGGAAGGCCCTGCCCATTCTCCCGCGCTGAATGACCAGCGGCACCTCTAGCGGCCCAGGTGGCGGCGGGGTGGCAGGGCAACTCCGGCGCTGGGGCTCGGGGTCCCTAATACCCGGCGTTGTGGCGCCAGGCCCCTTGGGATGGGCCTCTTGGGGGCCGACCTCCGGTTAGGGTTAGCCCCCAGGAGGCTGGCAGGCTCATTCCGCCCATGTGCAGGTGGGGTAGGTGAGGTAGCTGGAGAGCGGGAGCGTGGGCCAGAGCATTTTGGCTTTGGCTTGGGGTGCCTTCGAAGGTCGCAGGTTGCTCGGAGGGTCCTGCCCGTTCTGTCGCCCTGAAGGACTGGTGACGCCCTTAGCGCCCCATGTGGAGGCGGAACGGCAGGGAGCGTCTGGTGCTGGGACTTGGGGGTCCCGAATCCCTGGCATGTGGCGCCAGGCCATGTGGGGGGGGCCCCTCGGGGGCAACCTAGGGATAGGGTTAGCCCCCAGGAAGCCAGCAGGCCTGATCCGGCAGCTCTGCAGCGAGCGGAGGGATGGGCCGAGGTTAGGGCACTGGCGAGCAGGAGCGTGGGAGCCAGAGTTATTGCGCGGGGGGCCTTCGAGGTCGCAGGGGGATTGGAGGGCCCTGCCCGTTCTCCCTTCCTGAATGACTGGCAACACCCCTAGCACCCTGGGTGCTTGCGGGGTGGCAGAGTGAGTCCAGCACTGGGGTTCGGAGGTCCCAAATCCCCGGCATTGTGGTGCCAGGCTCCTTGGGAGGGGCCCCTCGGGGGCCGACCTAGGGTAAGTGTTAGCCCCCAGGAGTCCGGCAGGCCCATTCCGCTAGCTCTGCGGCAGGCGGAGGGGCAACCCGAGGTGAGGGCGCTGGTGAGAGGGAATGTGGGCCCAAACGTTTTGGCGCGGGGGGCCTTCGAAGGTCGCCGGGGGCTTGGAGGGCCCTGCCAGTTCTCTCGCCCTGAAAGACTGGCGGCGCCCCAGCAGCCCGGGTTGCTGCGGGGCGGCAGGGTGACTCCGGTGCTGGGCTCAGGGGTCCCCAATCCCCGGCGTTGTGGCGCCAGGCCCCTTGGGAGGGGCCCCTCGTGGGCCGACCTAGGGTTAGTGTTAGTCCCCAGGAGGCCGGCAAGCCCAGCGCTAAGTGGTTCTGGCAATGTAACAAAAATGCCATACACTTATCTGTAAGAAATAACAGTGTACAGGAACCCTCTTAGCCCTAACTTCATCCTTTGTGAATATGGAAGCCAGCCCCAAGGTGGTCGTGGAAGTCTGACGAAAGCGCTAAGCACTTATCTCTGAATCACCACACTATACAGGGAAAGACCAATGTACATCATCTTTCAGGAGTAGGAAGCATTAATGAAAAGGTTCTGGAATTTCGAGGACTCTGACCCATCCTTATTGGTAATAAACCACCCTGTACAGGAAAACACCTTCAACTCTCATCAGCCTCCTCAATCCTGATTCCGATTCAACTTTGGGTGTGTAGGACTAGGGAAATGTCCACATCTTATTGCTAAGAAAGAACGATGTCAGGGTAATGCCCTTCAAGTCACCTCAGCCTTCCTGAAGACGGAAGCAGGAATCAAGTTGGTTATGTTACCATGAGGTAAGGAAGATGAGCATATAAGTGAGAAACAACAGTGGGCAGGACCTCTCTTCCAACGAACAGTATCTTTGCTTAATGTTGAATCCCTATGGTAAGTGGTTGTGGGCATTTGTGAGGTCAAAATCTGAAGTGTTTTGTAAAACCTCTTGGCCATTCACAGATGAGACTAAGGTAGTTGGGGACTCCTAGGCAGTGATTTGTCCACTGTCAAAAATATGAAAAGATAAAAGAGACAGATGAGGTCTCCTCAGGCATTGTCCTTTATCCTCATCCTCCGTGAGGATGGCCATCTCTGGACAGCTCAGTGGCAGGGTCTCATTCACAGTGGGGGCATCTGTTCCTCACAGACATCAGGCAGGGAAATGGATTTGGTTCTCTGTGCCAGCCCAGCCACAGCTGAGTGTCACAGCACCCTCTCGTGGGCTCATAAGAGTTTCACTGTCACCAGGCAGGTCATTGTATTTGATAAACCACTGTGAGAGTTTGCAATTGCCTTCATCTGCAACCTCCTAGAGGCAAATGCAGATCTCTGGTACCATGTGAAGTCATGTGAAGGCATCGTGAGAAAGTGTCCTTTTGCTTAAGAAAAACATGGCTGGGGCTCCTGGCTGGCTCAGCCAGTTAAGCATGTGCCTTTGGCTCAGGTTATGATCCCAGGCTTCTGGGATCGAGACCGGGCTCCCTGCTCAGCAGGAAAGGAGGTAGGGAAATCGCTTAGAACCCACAGAGAATGTGAATAAAGGGGAGTGAAATGGAACTTGGTCTGTGATTTGCTTTAGGGATTGGAAGTTAGTTTTTTCTCAATTGTGATTGTTCTTGAAACAGAAAAGCTGTATTGTTTTTTTTTACCTTTAATTTTTTTTCTAATAATAATTTTTATTATGATATGTTAGTCACTATACAGTATTTCCTTAGTTTTTGATGTAGTGTTCCGTGATTCATTATTTGCATATAACACCCAGTGCTCCATGCAATATGTACCTTCCTTAATACCCATCACTGGCCCATCCCAATCCCCCACCCCTCTCCCCTCTGAAGCCCTCAGTTTGTTTCCCAGAGTCCATAGTCTCTCGTGGTTCTTTCCCCCTTCTGTTTAGGGTCCACTGTTTAAAGGGACAGACAGTGGAAGTTCACCAAATATAAGATCGAAATTTCATTGTTCATTATACATGCCACCAAGTAGTTCCCAGACATTTCATTCTACTGTAGTAATTCATTATACCTGTGCAAGTGCACGTGGAAGACAATTGATGCATGTATAGTGGTAATAAAACATGCCCCTCAGTAGTAGAATAATAGAGGATGCATATGTGTAAAATTATTCGACTACAGCTTCTATGCTTTCCCTTTGGTTCCTTATTATCTATGAAATTGGACAATTTTTGTTCTCTAGGCTTAAAACTCGTTGTCAGTATTCAGAGTTTTTCAATGCTGATCTTCTCCTGTATAAGTTACCAAAACCCTAAAATATGTATGAACTTTAAAAAACGCTATATTGAAAATGACAACAGGGAAGTTCCATTTTGTGAATATTGTGTCAATGGATCTCTATTTTGACATCAGTGTTCATTAGAAATGATGACATTTCATGTGAGTATAAATATCAATGTGAAAAAGAAAAGGTAGGACGAACCTTGAATGTTTAAGTAATTGGTGAAATGACAGGTGTGTGTGTGTGTGTGTGTGTGTGTGTGTGTGTGTGTGTGTGTTTAATTGATTTTCAGTGAATGGTTCAGCTTCTTGTAGGGCCTCCGAGAGAGCCCAGGTGAACCTTTCAATGAGTTGGTATCTGTTTTCAGAACATGGGAATCTCTTAGTCCAATAGTCAATCCGGCAAGCTTTGAGGTCTTGAAGAGTTTCAGTCCTCAGCGATGGTGTTGCAGACCCTTGTGAGCAAACCCTAGGGTATGCTTAGAGCCCTCATTAGCTGGTACCAACGTGTGACGATTTCAGAGAGCATTTCCCAAAGAAGTACCTCTTGAGTCTCTGTCCTTGTCAGTTCCCTACACTTCCTTACACTAGTTATGTGATCAGTGTGTTTCAGGATAATCCCCACATGTGATTTTTGCTATTTCCTACTAGTCCTATCTGTTTCTCATCTTCTTTTATGGTAGGGGTTGGGAAGCAACCTGTGTGGTGTAGGAAGGGGTGTGGTAGTTGTCTGCCTTCAGAGGACCGAATGATCCCTAGAAATTGTACTGTAGTTTGAGGTCAATTGTCCATCCTCTGAGTGTCAGGAATTCCATCACTCTACTTTGATGCTAGTCTGTTCTTCAAGCTGTCCTCAGAAATAAGGATGTCATTCATCTAGGGAATACTGGTTTGTGTGTATGTTTTCATTTTAGGAAAAGCCTTGCTGTTCCTGAAAATAATACTGTAGAGCACCCTTTCCTGTTCTTATTGGCCATCAGTCAATCTTTTTTGAAGTATTCATTTATAAATAGACTTTCTATGGTTGATGAGCAGGAATTCTTTATTGACAAGTCTTTGTCAGTGTGTGTATTGCAAATCTTTACTTCCCAGCCTGTGGTTCACTTTTTCATTTTCTTATGGTCATAAGATAAGGAGAAATGTCACATTTTTATGAAGTCCCACTGAATTCTTTTAAATGGTTAGTGCACCCTATGTCCTACCCCAAGATTGACAGGTTCTACCTTTTCTTTCAGAAATTGTCCAATGGGAAGCACAATCCATCTCAAATTTATAAATTGCATTTTTAATTCTAATAGGGTATTTATAGACAGTTTTGGATTTTCTATGTACACAATCGTATTATCTGTGAATAGTCACAATTATCCCCTCAATTCTTATACTTTTTGTTTCTCTTGCCTTCTAACACTGGTAGTATTCTCTGATGCAACGTTGAATAGAGCAGCATTGTTTGAAGATTTTAATATACCTTTCTCAATATCTGAAAGAAAAAGCAGACAAAACATTGGTAACAAATGTGACCTAATTGACATATAGGGAACATTCCATAATAAGTGCAGAATACATTATTTTCAAGTGGTCATAGACTCTTTACCCAAATAGATGATAGGTGGGGCCACGAATCAAGTCTACAAATGTTAAACCCTGAAATTAACTAGATTCTATTCTTAGACCACAGGGGAATTGAGCCACAGTCATAGCGAAAAGAAAACCAGGAAGTCCTTCAATGTTTAAAAATTAAATGGAACTTTGCTACATATCCTAAAGGTCAGAGAAGGAATCTCAATGGAAATACTGAACCTTTTCTACATGAGGGCTCACACACAATGGCACTTTCTTTGTGAAGAGCATTATAATAACCTAGACAGGAGTTGAGCCTTAAGTCAGAGTTCTGCCTGCCCCAGCCACACCTGGCAGCCTTGGCCTGTGGTCCCCCTCAGCTGTCCTATCTGGTGGCCCTGAGCTAAGGGGGTCAACATGGCCATATGGAAATGGGAAGCTCCCCACTCATAGTGATGGCAGTGCCCCCTCCCCAGCTGCCCTATCTGGTTGCTCTGAGCTAAGGGGGTCAACATGGCCATATGGAAATTAGAAGCTCTCCACTCTTAGTGATGACGTCGCTATCGTATCGTCCTCACCAGTCCAACAACATGATTTCTGAGTGAAATATGACACAAGAGCGAATTTCTTGGCCTTCCTTCAGGTTTGAAAAACATCTGGTGAGTCATCTATTAGGAATATGGATTCAACATGTGTTCTTTCTTCTGGAAAAGAAATAGACCCAATAGCAATTATGGCTTCCTGAGCACCTGTTCCTGAGAGACATCATACTGGCTCTTTGTAGCATTCTGCCTCTTAAACTTCTCAACTAGGGTGTAGATATTTTTAGGCACATGTTCAGGTGGTTAGACAGGGACTCAGATGATATGAGTCACAGAGGATTTTAGTGTCAGAAACCTAAGTGGGATCCCCAAATTGACTCCAAATCCCTTGTTGTTCCATACAGGGTACTATTTCCCTCTTATCTCTGGTCTTCTCGATCTGGAAACCTATCAAGTATCAGGATTTTCTTGTCATGTGGACAACTGGAACGAATTCAGTGGGCCTTTTCACCTCTGCCAATGGTGATCATTAAGATCATTATCTCAGTGGAGGACCTCTGGGTAAGATACTCAAAGATCCTTAGGAATACAGACAGTATAATATTTTCCTGGTATTAAAGTTACTGAAACCAACTATCTTTTTTAGTCGATTCAGGCTCTGGTATGTTCAGAGGGTGCTGTAAAACAGGTCTGAAATAGTATTTAAAAACGCTCAGCTCAGCCTCTTCTACAACGTGAGCCAATGCTTATAAACATGGCTAAAATATACCCTTACCTACGATGACTTCCCAGCCATCGTAGTGTTTATATGTTATGACTGTGACTTACATTAGTCAACATTTGCAGAGAAAGAACTTAGTGCATCCACGGAGCACTTCATGTTGAAATTAGTTTGTGACAATGAGCTACTGTGTTTTATTCTGCAGTCCAAGGGAATGGTGCCAGACATCTCTAAGGTGTCTAGCAGTTCTACAATTCTGATTTTAAGTGGTCTGTGTGCTTCAGAGATTTGGGCAGGAGAAGGGCAGGAGTTCAGAGACTGTGAACACTTCTGTCACCTGTGCTGACCATGGAGCAGGCCGCCTTCTGTGGACATCATTTTGATTTCTTGGTACTCTTGGGAAAGGTGCTTTTGTCTCACATTCCTCCATTTAGGAGTAATTATAATGATAAAAGTAATTTTTATTTTATATCATCTTTGGGCCCTGATCCTGGGCTCCCAGGGAAGCTATACTTTAACATTGTACCTGGCTCAAAATGACTGGGCAAAACCTCAGTGCATGGGCCCTATTTCTGCCCCAAGCACATGTTGTACATCTGCTTCGAGAAGAAAACAATAACCAAAAATGCCAACATAAAGATAAGAAAAAATAAAGACCCTCTTTGGCTCCCATAAGATTAAAGTCATACTGACATATACATACTGAAAATGCATGAAAACATTGCATTTCCTAAAGCCCAACTCTTGGAGGGTCTGAGAGTCACTGACCTTGCCCAGAACCAGGCACACCCCAGCAGGGAGGGCTGGTGCAGAAAGGGAAGGGGCAGGTCTTTGAGGGTGGTCTGCAGCTAGAGGGGTCCCTGGAAGGGGCCAGGTGTGTGTGGGGGCCCCAGCCCACGAGCCCACCCATGCCTGTGCCTGGTGTTGAGTAGAGGAGGCTCCTCTTGGGCCCCCTGTACTTTCAGGGTTCCAGGGGCTTGAGGGCAGGTTGCCCAGCATTCAAGGAGCTCAGGCACCACCCTCCCAGACCATTCACCACTTGGGGGTGTAGCTCCATCACTGTGGGCGGTCCCAGATTTGCAGTGGGTTGCAGTCCTGGGGCAGAAGAAGGGGCACTGAGAGAGAGAGAGTTTCCCTGTGGAGATCCCTGCTGGTGAGTGAGCAGCTTGCACTGGGGTGATGGTCCGGGGGTAGGGTGCGCCCCAGGTGGGAGGCAGGGTTCTGGAAGGGCA
This sequence comes from Ursus americanus, assembly GCF_024610735.1. NCBI lineage: Eukaryota > Metazoa > Chordata > Mammalia > Carnivora > Ursidae > Ursus > Ursus americanus. The sequence goes on along the minus strand of NW_028273644.1, from coordinate 1,157,484 downwards.
CGAGGAGAGGGTTCATTGTGGGGACTCAGATGAGTTTTCTTTTTCCCTTTAAAGTCTGTTCTGTCCCATGTCCTCAACTGGCCTTATTCTCCATACCCGTGAACTCCAGGGTGCCCGCTCCCCTGAGCTTTGGTGGGATTGGTTGCAGAATTTCAGGGTTTCCCCTGTTCCCCTGGAAGAGTGCGGGAAAGGACCTCACATAATCCCCACCTTCAGTTCTCTGACACAGCGCAGGTGATGCCCCTTGAGCAGTACCCCGAGTTCAGCAGGGTGTGCCCTGGTCCCACAGGCACAGGTGTGGCAGTAGCAAGCCCCAGAGCCATCCCCCAACTTCAGCATTATGCCCCCTGTGCCCCCGGGTTAGTGGTAATTGGCTATTAGAAGCATGCAGGAATATCCTCCAGGTGGGGGCCTGGAGGCGTGCATAAACCAGACCCCACTCTAGTTGCATTGGGAATAGACGAATTGACGGTTTCTTTAGAAGAGTAAGTCTGCTTTCCAGACAAGGTAAGGTCATTGGTCTGTTGAGAATGAAGATAATTACTGCTAAACAACAAGTATGTGTTGCCCCTTGCCCAGAAACCGAAGCAGGTGTGCAGGCTTTAGGTCAGAGGTGCCTTCTTCTCCCCAGCTGACAGCACTTCTCTGCTCTGGCTCCAAGACACCCGAGGTTTTGAACGTTAGCATCGGAGTCAGCGAGGCAGCTTGTCACAGGACGCCAGTGTTCAGAGAAAGCACAGGTATGTTTGGCAAAATGTCCTATCTATGTCAGGGCTGGAGGTAAAACCTCTCATTATCCCAAAACCTCCTGGGCTTTTCTCTTTTCTCTAGTTGAGCCACAAAGTAAAATTGAAGTAGCTGTCAGCATTCTGGGTTTGGTGCAAGAATTACTTAGTTTCCCTGCAGGTAGAACTTTGCAGGGGATCACAATTTCTCTGTCCATTTATTGCTTACAAATGTATTTTGACCATCTGTTTCCTAGGAACCCTCTTTTATTAGAAAGGGAAGGTGAGATTCACTCTGTGCCTGTTTGTAACATCTAATTTGTTCCTTCATCTAACACTGTTTATTCAATTATGCCTTAGATATGTTTGAGTGGAAAGCACCTAGAGTTAGGTGGCTTTTTTTCATCTGATACAGACTTGGATGATGTCATTTGACAAAGGTGATGTTTCATCATTGATTAGTTTATTCATCAGAAGAGTTAAAATTAGGGTGGAGGGAAAATTGAAAATTATCCAAAGCGGCCTGTTCCTGTTAAAAGTTGAGCTTGACTTTCTAGTTTTACTAAATGTATTATCTCGATATTTTGAGGTGCCATATTCTCTCTGTAGTTTCTTTGGTGGTGGAGTCAGAAGGAGAGTCTGGGAATTCTTTTGGATAGTGGCATGCTGGTGGCTTCAAGGGGCTTGGCGTCAGGAGCCTTAGGGTGAAGTCTGCAACTGCTTGCCTGACCCTGGGTGCATCTCACAGAGGTTTTGTTTCCTCTTATGAAATTGCCGGCAGATAATGTTCTGATTAAAGGGGAACCCTCCCATCCTGTTGGTGGCAATGCAAAGTGGTGCAGCCAGTCTAGGAAACAGTGTGGGGATTCCTTAAAAAGTTAAACATTGAACAACCCCATGATCCAGCAATTGCTCTCCTAGGTATTTACCCAAAGGATTAAAAAATGCAGATTCAAAGGGGGTCCATGCACCATGATGTTTATAGCAGCAATGTCCACAGTAGCCAAACTATGGAGAGAATCCCAAAGTCCATGCACTGATGAATGGATAAAGCAGATGTGCGATACCTATATATAATGGAATATGACCCAGGTTCAAAAAGAATGAAATCTTACCATTTGCAAGGATGTGGATGGAACTAGAGTGTATTAAGCTAAGCAAAATCAGTGAGGAAAGACAAATATCCTATCCTCTCACGCTTGTGGAATTTCAGAAAGAAAACAGATGAACAGAGTTGAGGGGTGATGAGAAAGGCAAACAAGTAAATAGACTCAACTGAGGAGAAAAAACTGAGTGTTGCTGCAGGACAGGGGCGTGGGGGGAAGAGTTAAACGGGTGAGGGGTATTAAGGAGGGTACTTGTGATGAGCACCGGGTACTGTATGCAGGTGAGGAATCACTAAATCCTACCCCTGAAGTGAATATTCCATGGCATGTGAACTAACTGGAATTTAAGTAAAAGAAGAAAGGAAAAAGTGTTCTGCTTCATGAAGAGTGAGGTAAAATTGTAGTGATTTGGGCTCTACTATTCTATAGATGAGAGTTGTAAAACACCCTGTTGTAAGATACACTAGTTTCTTATCACATAAAGAGTCCTCAGAAAACTGCAATGAAAGATTCAGGTCTCAGAGCATGTTCATGTTCCACTGATATGTTACAGTTTGCACAGGTAGGAAAGAAGGTGGAGAGAGAGGCAACAGAAGGGGAAAGTAGGTATGAACCTTTCATTAGTTAGCGTTATAGCTTTCTCATGAAAGCCTTGCGCCAGTGTGATTTTGAAAGAAGAGGGGGAATCCGGGAGCTTTGCAGGAGACGGGGGAGTTCCAGGACTGGGTAAACTGACAGGGGTCCCACAGGAGAGCTGAATGCATTCTGCAGCAGGGTGTGGACAGGGCGGGCTCCAAGGGTGGCTGTGGGTCTCCTGGGTGAGAGTTGTGACAGGTGAGGGCTGTGTGCAAGTTCCTGGCTGAGGACAAGTGAGGCACAGGCGGAGAGCTGGCAGAGAACCTTCTTCTGGGCTACCAGCCTCACCCAACACACAGAGCCTCATCTTCTGTCCCTGTCACACCAATTCAGATTTCTCAGAAGGTGAGTGAGAACACATCAAGAGCATTCAAAACAGAAGGGAAAGCATGTGCAATGGCTCTGGGGCAGGAGAATTCCAGGTATGTCCAGGAACAGCAAGAAGGCCCTGTGGCCACAGGAGACAGCGTAGGACATGACCTCAGAGAGGTGAAAGAAAGCCATTCCAGGGGTATAACCCCATGAGACCCTGTATCACTGGGCCATCCTGGCTACAGTGTTGAGAACAGATGACAGAGGGTTGAAGACGGTAAGGCACGTCAATGACGAAGCTTTTCCAGGAACTCAGGCACTGTGGACCAGACAGGTGGCCTTGGGTGGAGTGGTTAGACCTATTCTGGGTCCATTTTTAAGATGGAGCACACAGGATTTGCTGATGGGTTAGCTATTAGGAGCAGGAGAACGGAGGAGTTGGGGTAACTCCCAGCTGTTGTGGGTTGTCCTGATCGAGGTGAAGGAGAGGGTTTCTCGTGGGGTAGGAGGTAGTCCGTGTTCCGCATGCTGAGGAAGGTGCCTTTCCCGGTGGATATGCTGAGATTTGTGTCTGGGAGAAACTTTCACATCTCCTCCCTCAGAAATGCTCAAGTACAAGTATCCCCCACTTTTTGAACGTTCACAGTAAGACACTGGGCTTTCTTAAAAGAACTATATTATTACGCATCTTCAGTAAGAGGAAGAGACCTGAAGAGGATTTCCCTCTTATGAAAAAAGGTGAACAGTGAGAATCGCGTTCAGCATCTGTTTTGGGAAGAAGCACAACAGAGGCAGCGTGCACCCCCAACCAGCTCCTTCCTCTGGGAACTGCTCTCCGCATCCAGCCAAGAGCACTTTGAATGGTGTCTGTGAGCCTCTGCTGTGCTTTATCTTCATTTATGCTGGGCCTCCCTTAGAAACATGTGTGCTGAGGCCTAAGAAAAGCCAAAGAGAAGGAATTTTGGAGTCTGAGGACACTGTCTAATTATTCTGTGTAAATTAATGGCCATTCCTTCTTGACACCATTTCTGCTGTGCAAGGTTTCTCAGAAGCCCTGTACTTTCAAAGGGCAGGGAAAACTATACCGCATGCTGCAGCGTTAGTTTTAGTCTCCATGCTGGACAGAACATTTCATGACTGTCGGATTTTCTCACTCAAACATTGAGACTTTGACCACCTTCAACCGTTTCTACCACCCCATCCCCGAATCTGGCACCTACCAATCTGCTCTCAGTTTCTATGCATTCAGTATTTGTTTATTCCTCGTGGAATGTACATGAGAGCATCTGGTAGTGGTCTTTCTGTGTCTGAGTTACTTGGCATAAGGCCCCCAAGGTCTGTGTTTCCATGTCTGGTTCTTGTGAATAAATCTGCAGTGACCGTGGGAGTGCATCTGTCTTTTTGAGGCAGTATTTTTGTGTTCTCCGAATCAATACTCAGTAGAGCCATTACTGGGTCATGTTGTAGTTGCTTTTATTTTTTCAGGAACCTCCATACCATTTGTCACAGTGGCTGCACCAATTTCCATTCCCACCAACAGTGCACAGAGTCTCCTAGTCTGCACACCCTTGACCCCACCTGGTGTCTGTCTCTGGGACAATAGGTGTTCCAACAGTTGTGAGGGAATAGCCAATTGTGGGTTTGACTGATGTTTCCCTGACGATATTTAGTGATGTGGAACAACTTTTTCTGTCTGTTGGCCCCTGTGTGCCATCTTTGGAAAGTATCTATTCACATATTCCCCACATTTTTTATACAGTTTTTTTTTGGGGGGTTTTGATTTGTATGAGTGTTGTGTGTATTTTGGATATTAGCCTCTTCTCACACATATGATTCGCAGATATTTTTTTTCTTATTGGGTCTGTGGCCTTGTAAGTTTTTGCTGGTTATTTTTTCCATGTGGAAGATTTCAGTTTGAAGTTGTTCCACTTGTTTATTTTTGCTTTTGTTGCCTTTGCATTTGGTGTCCGATCTGAAGACTTTTTGCCAAAACTAATGTCGAGAGACTTAGTACCTGTGTCTTCTTGGAGGTTTATGGATTCAGTTCTTACGTTCATATCATTCATCCAGTAAAAATTTTGTGTGTGGTGTAAGAAAGTGACCCAGTTATATTCTTCTGCATTTAGTGTCCAGTTTGCCTGTTACTGCTCACTGAAGAGACAGTCCTTCCCTCATGGCATATATTCTGCTGCTGTGTCGTAAGTTAGGATCATCTACGTGTGGGTAAGTTTCTGAGCTTTCTGTTCTGTTCCACTGACCTGGTGTCTGTGTTTATGCCAGTACCATCCTGTTTTGATGACAACAGCTTTGTAATCTAGCTTGAAATCCAGGAGGGTGTTGACTGCACCTTTCTTTCTCCAGGTTGCTTTGGGTATTTGGGGTCTTTTGTGATTCCATACAAGTTTGAGGACTGTTTTCTATTTGCTCGAATAATGCCACTGGAATTCAGATAGGCATTTCATCACATCTGTCAATTGCTTTGGGTACGATGGACATGTTCACATAATTAACTCTTCCATTTAAGGAGCATGGCATAAGCTTCCATTTGCTTGTGTTGCCTTCCAAATCTTTGACCCATACATTCTGCCCCCCTCGACACACATGCTTTTCATTTCTTTTCTGCCATGTGTTGAGTGTACTATGTCTTTCTCATTCTTGGTTAGTTTCATTCCTAGATTTTTTTGATGCAATTGTAAATGGCATTGCTTTTTTAATTTCTCTTTGCGAAAGTGTGTCATCAGTATACAGAAATGCAAGAAGTTGGGTCATCTGGGTGGCCCCATAGGTGAAGCGTCTGCCTTCAGCTCAGGTCATGATCCCAGAGTTCTGGGATCGAGCCCCGTGTTTGGCTCCCTGCTTAGCAAGAGTCTGCTTCTCCCTCTTTCTCATACTCCCCCTGCTCGTGCTTTTTCTCTTCCTGTCAAATAAATAAATAAAATTTGAAAATAAATAAAGACAACAGGTCTCTGTATATTGACTTTATATCCTGCAGCTTTATGAATTTGTTTATTCTAACAGTTGTGTTTTGTTTTTTTGTTGTTGTTGTTTTTTTTTTTTTTTTTTTTTGTGGAATCATTTGGGATTTCATGTCATTTGCAAATAGTGACAGTTTTCCAGTACGGATTTCATATCTTTCTTTTTTTAAAATGATGTCACCCTACAGTACTTCATTTGTTTTTGATGTAGTGTTCCATGATTCATTGTTTGCATATAACACCTAGTGCTCATTATGACACGTGCCCTCCTTTTTTTAAAAAAAGAATTTATTTATTTATTCGACAGATATAGAGACTGCCAGCGAGAGAGGGAACACAAGCAGGGGGAGTGGGAGAGGAAGAAGCAGGCTCACAGCGGAGGAGCCTGTGGTGGGGCTCGATCCCATAACACCGGGATCACGCCCTGAGCCGAAGGCAGATGCTTAACCTCTGTGCCACCCAGGCGCCCCAACACGTGCCCTCCTTAATACCCATCACCAGCATAACCCATTCCCCTTCCCCTCCCTTTCTGCAACCTTCAGTTTGTTTCCCAGTGTCAGTAGTCTCTCACGGTTCATCTTCCCCTCTCATTCCCCCCCTTCACTTTTCTCTTCCTTCTTCTAATGTCCTCCATGCTATTCCTTCCATTCCACATAGGAGTGAAACCATATGATAATTGTCTTTCTCTGTTTGACTTAATTTCACTTAGCATAATCCCCTCCTGGTCCATCCACGTTGGTGCAAATGGGGGGTATTCATCCTTTCTGATGACTGAGTAATATTCCATTGTATAGATGAACCACATCTTCTTTGTCCATTCATCTGCTGAAGGACATCTTGGCTCCTTCCACAGTTTGGCTATTATGGACATTGCTGCTATGAACATTGGGATACAGGTGCCCCTTCTTTTCATTACTCTGTGTCGATGGGGTAAATACCCAGCAGTACAATTGGTGGGTCGTAGGATAGCTCTGTGTTTAATGTCTTGAGGAACCTCCATATTGTTTTCAAAAGTGGCTGTACCAGCTTGAATTCTCACGAGTAGTGTAAGAGGGCTCCCCTTTCTTCACATCCTCTCTGACTTTTTTTTATTTCTGTCTTGTTAATTTTTTTCGAGATTTTATTATTTCATTCAACAGAGATAGAGACATCCAGCGAGAGAGGGAACAGAAGCAGGGGAGTGGGAGAGGAAGAAGCAGGCTCATAACAGAGGAGCCTGATGTGGGGTTCGATCCCATAATGCCAGGATCACACCCTTAGCCGAAGGCAGATGCTTAACCAGGTTAGCAACCAGGATGTATGGTATTGTGGGGGATCAGAACCAGGCTTTCTGTGGGAAGTGACAGAAATAGGGTATGGTGAGCTCCATGACCATACTTGAGGTCCCAGGTGACCCACTGGGTGTTGGGTTCTGTGGATCTGTCTCATCAGGTGCTGTGCAATTCAGGGACACCCTCCTGTCTGTGGATTTGTGTGGAGACAGGTAGACATCACTGTCTGGCCAGGAACGAGGGTCGCACTGGACCACCACCAGAGGTGCAGCGTGCGGGGGAGCCACTGCTTGGTTTCCACGAAAGCTGACCAGGGTCTGTGAACGTGATTCCTAGCAGCTGCAAGGGGAGACAAGGCCGGAGGTGGTACACACTTCCTAGACTTGTGGTCAGGACTAGTCTGGAGCCCACTGAAGTCAGCCACACCGGGCACAGAAGGCACCCAGTCAGTGTAGCTCTGGGCACTGCTCCCAATGCACTTTTGGGCCGGCTCCATGCTGCCACCTCCTGCTTTTCATCATCATCTTCAAGGTCATGTGCCTCTGCTCTTGCCCCATGGCCTCCGGGGTATTGTCCATCCTCCATCTGGCCCTCGTCCCTGGTGCCCTGTGCAGTCCGATGCCAGGGTAGCCTTCTCGAGACAAACATCTGGTCCTGATGGAACACTTTCATGGATCTCATGTGATTGAGGATGATGCCCTTCCCTGGAAGGGGGCTGCAGGTCCCCAATCAGGAGAACCATGACTCCCTTTTCAGCATGGCCTGCCCTCCCCTCAGTCTTCTTCAGGGAAGCTCTCCCCACTTCCTAAGCTGACAGCTCTGAACTTAAAAATGAATGTTATTTTACATATCTCTATGCCTTAGTTCATCCATGGCATGTCTTTCAACCCCGTTAGTGGGTTTTTTTTTTTAGCCGTTCTGAAGAGCTGTCTGCTCAAGGAGGGGATGACCTTGGTGGGGCAGCTTTCCCTCTCATCTCCCTCAGCATGTCTCTGAGCCCTGGGACTAGCTATCCCACTGAGGATTGAATATCTGAGCCAGCCCATCCTGAGCCCAGGCTGTGTCAGCTGTGTAGACGGATGCGTGTCGGAGTGGTGGGCAGCTGGCATGGGCCAGGGGCAGGCAGTGTCTCCTTCTCATTCCTTCCCTCCCTTCCTCCCAGAGGTAGCTCAGAGCAGCCTTCAACCCCTGCATCTCCAGTTCCCTTGACCTATGCCTCCTGTGTTCAGCTGGTGACCTTGGAGTTTCGCATGGATTCTACCTCCCGTACCCTCTCCTGTAGCAGTTCCTGTATCAGGGGAGGGGTCGAACCCTTGTCTACTTTTGGTCTTCTTCCTGTCCCACACCAAGCCCACCCACCTTTGCATCTTCTATATATGTGCTTGGGAGCAAGCCCATCCACAGGGAACCTATTAGCCAAATGGATCCAGGCAATGAACATTGAAGTAGAGATCCAGGATCCATAGTATACCTGCTCTGAAACCTGTCCCAAAGTCTGTGACTCTCTCACACTGAAACAGAAACAATAATAGCTTTCTGGACTGTGAAGTGACATGTGTCTCTACTTCCAATCTTGAATGCATAGGTGCTGAGCCTGGACAGAAAAGGACCATGGCTCCCGTGGCCTGGGATCCATGGTAAGAACTCAGTGAAATCTGAATTCGAGGCATAGAATGAATAATTATTGTAGAGTGAATCCTCCCAAGTAGGGCTTATGCACATTGCACACGAAAAGCTTTTTCAAAGAGGTTCCTGAAAGAAAATTATTTTTTAAAAATTTATTTTAATTCCAGTAGAGCTAACATACAGTGTTACATTCTTTTCAGGTGTACAAGAGAGTGATTCAGTAATTCTATATATTACTCAGTGGTCATCTAGAAAAGTGTCCTCTTAATCTGCTTCATCTATTTCACTCATCCCTCTATTCACCTCCTCTCTGGTAACTATCCGTTTGTTCTCTCTTGTTAAGAGTTTGTATTTTGGTGTGTGTCCTTTTTCTCTCTATTTATTTTTGTTTGTTTCTTCAATTCCCCATAAGAGTGACATTGTATGGGATTTGTCTTTCTCTGACTGACTGATTTCAGTTAGCATAATACTCTCTAGCTCCATCTATGTGGCTGCAAATGGCAAGGTTTCATTCTTTTTCAAGCCCAGTAATACTCCATTGTGTGTGTGTGTGTGTGTGTGTGTGTGTGTGTGTGTGTGTGTGTTTGTGAATACACACATCTGTCATCTCATTTGTCAATTTTTCTACAGACACTTGGGTTGCTTCCATATTGTGATATTCTAAATATGGTGCAAGAAACATAGGGGTGCACATATCCTTATAAGTTACTGTTTTCCTAGCCTTTGGGGAAATAGCAGTAGAGTGATTGTTGGATCGTAGAGTAGTTCTATATTTAATTTTTTGAGGAACCTTCATACTGTTTTCCACGGTGGCCACCACAGTTTGCATTCCCACCCACAGTTCGCGAGGATTCCCCTTTATCCACATCCTCCCAACACCTGCTCTTTGTTGTGCTTTTGATGTTAGCCATTCTGACAGGTTTGATGTAATACCTCATTGTCCTTTGGATTTAAATTTTCCTGATGATGCGTGATGGTGAATATCTTTTCACGGGACTGTTGGCCATTTGTATCTCTTCCTTGGGGAAATGTCTGTCCATGTCTTCTGCCTATTTTTTAACTGGATTATATGTTTTTTTGGGTTCAGGTAGTATCAGTTCTATACGTTTTGGACACTATCCCTTTATTGCATATGATCATTGCAAATATCTTTTCCCTTTGAGTAGGTTGTCTTATTATATTTACGTTTTCATTGTTCTTCTGCCATGTGGAAACGTTTTATTTTGCTGTATTCCCAATAGTTTATTTTTGTTTTCATTTCCTTTGCCTCAGGAGACAGTCCAGAAAAACGTTGGTATGGTCCATGTCAAGAAGTTACTGTCTTCCCTCCTGTAGGATTTTTACGGATTCAGGTCTCATATTGAGGTCTTGAAACTGTTTTGTGTTTGTCTGTATTGTGTAAGAAAGCAGTCTAATTTCATTCTTTTGTGCGTAGCTGTCTAGTTTTCCCAACACCGTTTGTTGTAGATAATGACCTTTTCCCTTTTGATATCGTTGCTTGCTTTGTGGAAGATTCATGGACCACATAATTGTGGGTTTCTGTCTGAACTTGTATCCTGTTCCTTTGGTCGCTGTGTCTATTTTTGTGCCGTACTGTCTTGTTAGGATGACTGCAGCTTTGTAGTATAACCTGAAATCTGCAATTGTGAGTCCTCCAGCTTTGTTTTTCTTTTCCACATTGCACTGGCTATTCGGAATCTTTAGTGGTTCCATACAAATGTTTAGGATTGTTTATTCGAGGTCTTTTATTCTTTAATTTAAATTCAATTAGCCAACTTACAGTACACCATTAGTTTCAGATGTAGTCTTCAATAAATTATCAGTCGTGTGTAACACCCAGTGCTCATTGTATCGTGTGGCCTCCTTAATGCCACTCACCCAGTTACCCCCCCCAACTTCTCCTCCAGCAATCATCATTTTATTTGCGATAGTTAAGAGTCTATCATGGGTTTTCTCCCTCTCTGATGACTTCCCATTCTATTTTCCCTCCCTTCCCCTATGGTCTTCTTCCCTTTTTCTGATATTCCACATAGGAGTGAAAGCATATGATCATTGTCTTTCTTTCATTGGCTTATTCCACTCAGCATAATACCCTCCAGCTCCACCCAGGTCGGTGTGATGGTAAGTATTCATCCTTTCTGATGGCTGAGTAATATTCCAGTATATATATGATCCACATCTTCTTTATCCATTCATCTGTCGATGGTCATCTGCATTCTTTCCACAGTTTGTCTATTATGGATATTGCTGCTATGAACACTGGGGTGCATGTGTCCCGTCTTCACTACCTCTGTCTCTTTGGGGTAAATACCCAGTAGTGCAATTGCTGGGACATAGGGTAGCTTTATTTATAACTTCTTGAGGAAACGCCGTACCATTTTCAAGAGTGGCTGTAATGGACTGCATTCGTACAGGGGTGTAATAGGGTTCCCGTTTCTCCACATCCTCTCCAACATGTATAGTTTCATGTCTTCTTATTTTTATATATTCGGCCTCGTGTGATATGGCATCTATAGGGGTTTAGATTTGCATTTCCCTGAAGCCAAGTGATATGAAGCATTTATGCATGTATCTTTTGGTCTCCAGTACGTCATCATCAGTGAAATAACTTCCCATTTTAATCCATCTCAAGACCTAAAGCTGGGTAAGGCACTGAAGCTGGATGATGCCATCGGTTGGAAGTGTGGAGAATTTCAAAAGATCTCCGTGGAGAGCAAGTTTAAAGGTCAGTGTGAAGCTACTAATTGGATCTGGGGAGATCTCTGAAAGTGGGGGTTCCCTGGAATGGGCTGAGGGGGGCCCTCCGATTTTCCTATGAATCCTTGCTACAGCCCCAAATGGACAGTTTCCTGCTGTGGGGCTGGCTGAGTCCTCTAGTCGTGCAGAGGTGAGCCCAATGCCTGGTGCCTTGGAGGCAGGCAAATGGGGAGGGGACCCTCAGCAGAAGACCCAGGGTTAGGTTAGGCCTCAAAAGACAGCAGTTCTGAACTGCCCAGTGCTCAGAGAACTCCCAGGCTGAGTGAGATGAGGGCACAAGGGCGGGTGAATATGAGCCTTGGGGTTTCATCCAGAAGGGCCCACAAATGTCGGAGTTCACCAGCAGGGGCTCTCAGGGGGTGCCCCAATTCTCTTGCCCTGAATGCTGTGTTGTGCCCCAAAATGGTACAGTTTCCTGTGGGCTGCAGGCTGAGTCCTATGGTGGGGCTGGGGTGTCCCCAATCCCCCAGAGTGCGGTGCCAGGACCCTGGGGAAGGGCCCCTCTGTGGCCAACCTAGGGTAAGGGTTAGGGTCCAGGAGACCGGCAGCGCTAATCCGCAGGCTGTGCGGTGAGCTCCGTGGAGGGCTGAGATGAGGTCATGGGGGAGAGTGAGCATGGGCCTCAGGGTTGGGGCATGGGGGCTGCCAAAGCTGAGGACAGGCTCCGGGGGCCTCCCCAAGTTCTCGAGCCCTGTATGCTCCATAGAGCCCCAAGAGGCACAGTTTCCTGCGGGGTGGCAGGCTTTGTCCTGTAGTGGGGCTCAGGTGTACCCAGTCCCTGGGGCTACGGCCTGGGCCCCGGGGGAGGGCCCTCCCCAGCCGACCTAGGGTCAGGGCTACGCCCCAGGAACCCGACAGGCCTGATCTTCCGGCTTTGCGACAAGCTCGGTGGCAGGCTGAAGGGAAGGCGTGGGGCGGGATGAGCGTGGGCATCAGGGTTGGGGTGTAGGGGGCCGCCGAGGATCACTGGGGGCTCAGGTGGGCCCTACGAGTTCTCCTGCACGGGATGCTCTGTGGCGCCCCAAGGGGCATGGTTTCCTGTGGGGTGGCAGGCTGAGTCCTGTGGTGGGGTTCAGGTGTACCCAATCCCCAGGGTTAGGGTACAGATTACGGTACGGGTTAGGGTATGGGTTACTGTTAGTGTACGGGTGAGGGTAGGGGTTAGGGTTAGGGTAAGGTGAGGGTACGGGTTGGGGTTGGCTTTAGGGGTTACAGGTTAGGGGTTATGGGTTAGGGTACGGATTAAGGTTTAGGGTACGGGTTAGGGATTAGGGTTTGGGTTTAGGGTTAGGATTAGGGTTGGAGTTCGGGTTAGTGTTAGGGTATGGGTTAGGGTTAGTGTATGGGTTAGGGTAGACATTAGGTAAGGTTTAGGGTACGGGTTAGGGTACGGTTTAGGGTACGGGTTAGTGTACGGGTTAGGGTACAGTTTAGGGTACGGTTTAGGGTTAGGGTACGGGTTAGGGTTATGGTACGGGTTTGGTTATGGTTTAGGGTTAGAGTTAGGATACGAGTTAGGGAACAGGTTAGGGATAGGGTACGGTTTAGGGTTAGGGTATGGGTTAGGGTACATGTTAGGGTTAGGTACGGGTTAGGGTATGGGTTACGGTCCGGGTTAGGGATAGGGTACGGTTTAGTGTATGGGTTAGGGTACGGGTTAGGGTACGGTTTAGTGTACGGTTTAGGGTTAAGGTATGGGTTAGGGTTATGGTACGGGTTTGGTTACGGTTTAGGGTTAAAGGTAGGATACGAGTTAGGGAACAGGTTAGGGATAGGGTACGGTTTAGGGTTAGAGTACAGGTTAGGGTACATGTTAGGGTTAGGTACGGGTTAGGGTATGGGTTAGAGTTCGGGTTAGGGATAGGGTACGGGTTAGCATATGGGTTAGAGTACGGGTTAGGGGTAGGGTTAGCTGAAGGTGTAGGGTTGGGGGTAGGGTTGGGGGTAGGGTAGGAGTTGGGGTAGGTTTAGGGTTTAGGGTTAGGGTTTGGGGTTTGGGGTTAGCGGTTAGGGTTAGGGTTTAGAATTTAGGCTTTTGGGTTTAGGGTTAGGGATTAAGGTTTAGGGATTAGTGTTAGCGTTAGGGTTTAGGGTTTAAGGTTTAGGGTTTAGGGTTAGGGTTAGGTTTAGGGTAAGGGTTAGGGTTTAGGGTTAGGGTTAGGGTTAGGGGTTAGGGTTTAGGGCTTAGGGTTAGGGGTTAGGGGTTAGGGTTAGAGTTAGACCCCAGTAGGCCAGCAGGCCCGATCCACCTGCTGTACCACGAGCAGATGGTCGTGCCAAGGTGAGGGCGATGGTGAGCGGGAGTGTGGGCTCCTGAGTTTTGGCGTGGGGGGCCTTTGAAGGTCGCCGGGGGCTCAGAGGGACCTGCCCATACTCCCGCCCTGAATGACCAGCGGCGCCCTTAGCAGACCGGGTGGCGCATGTCAGCAGGGTGAGGTGCTGGGGCTCGGTGTCCCCAATTCCTGGCATTGCTGCGCCAGGCCCCTTGTGAGAGGCCCCTCAGGGGCCCACCTAGTGTTAGGGTTAGCCCCCAGGATGCCGGCAGGCCCAATCCGCCAGCTCTGCAGCGAGCGGAGGGGTTGGCCGAGATTAAGGCGCTGGGGAGCAGGCGCATGCGAGCCAGAGTTTTTGGGCGGGGGGGGCCTTTGAAGGTCCCAGGGGGATCGGAGGGCCCTGCCCGTTCTCCCTTCCTGAATGACTGGCAACGCCCCTAGCACCCTGGGTGATTGCCCGGTGGCAGAGTGAGTCCAGCACTGGGGCTCGGGGGTCCCAAATCTCCGGCATTGCGGTGCCAGGCTCTTTGGGAGGGGCCACGCGGGGGCCGACCTAGGGTAAGTGTTAGCCCGCAGGAGTCCAGCAGGCCCGTTCCGCCAGCTCTGAGGCAGGTGGAGGGGCAACCCAAGGTGAGGGCACTGGCGAGAGGGAGTGTGGGCCCAAGCGTTTTGGCGCGGGGGGGCCTTCGAAGGTCGCCGGGGGCTTGGAGGGCCCTGCCCGTTCTCTCGCCCTGAAAGACTGGCGGCGCCCCTAGCAGCTGGCATTGCTGCGGGGCGGCAGGGTGACTCCGACGCTGGGCTCAGGGATCCCCAATCCCCGGCGCTGTGGTGCCAGGCCCCTTGGGAGGGGCCCCTCGGGGGCCCACATAGGGTTAATGTTAGTCCCCAGGAGGCCGGCAAACCCGGTGCTAAGTGGTTCTGGCAATGTAACAAAAATGCCATACACTTATCTGTAAGAAATAACAGTGTACAGGAACCCTCTTAGCCCTAATATCATCATTTGTGAATATGGAAGCCAGCCCCAAGTGGTCGTGGAAGTCTGACGAAAGGGCTAAGCACTTTTCTCTGAGTCTCCACACTATACAGGGAAAGACCAATGTACATCATCTTTCACGAGTAGGAAGCATTAATGAAAAGGTTCTTGAATTTCGAGGATTCTGACCCATCCTTATTGGTAATAAACCACCGTGTACAGGAAAACACCTTCAACTCTCATCAGCCTCCTCAATCCTGATTCCGAATCAACTTTGGGTGTGTAGGACTAGGGAAATGTCCACATCTTATTGCTAAGAAAGAATGATGTCAGGGTAATGCCCTTCAAGTCACATCAGCCTTCCTGAAGATGGAAGCAGGAATCAAGCTGGTTATGTTACCATGAGGTAAGGAAGATGAGCATATAAGTGAGAAACAACAGTGGGCAGGACCTCTCTTCCAAGGAACATTATCTTTGCTTAATGTTGAATCCCTATGATAAGTGGTTGTGGCCAATTGTGAGGTGAAAATCTTGAGTGTTTTGTAAAATCTCTTGGTCATTCACAGTTGAGACTAAGGTAGTTGGGGACTCCTAGGCAGTGATTTGTCCACTGTCAAAAATATGAAAAGATAAAAGAGACAGATGAGGTCTCCTCAGGCATTGTCCTTTATCCTCATCCTCCGTGAGGATGGCCATCTCTGGACAGCTCAGTGGCAGGGTCTCATTCACAGTGGGGGCATCTGTTCCTCACAGACATCAGGCAGGGAAATGGATTTGGTTCTCTGTGCCAACCCAGCCACAGCTGAGTGTCACAGCACCCTCTCGTGGGCTCATAAGAGTTTCACTATCACCAGGCAGGTCATTGTATTTGATAAACCACTGTAAGAGTTTGCAATTGCCTTCATCTGCAACCTCCTAGAGGCAAATGCAGATCTCTGGTACCATGTGAAGTCATGTGAAGGCATTGTGAGAAAGTGTCCTTTTGCTTAAGAAAAACATGGCTGGGGCTCCTGGCTGGCTCAGCCAGTTAAGCATGTGCCTTTGGCTCAGGTTATGATCTCAGGGTTCTGGGATCGAGCCCGGGCTCCCTGCTCAGCAGGAAAGGAGGTAGGGAAATAGCTTAGAACCCACAGAGAATGTGAATAAAGGGGAGTGAAATGGAACTTGGTCTGTGTTTGGCTTTAGGGATTGGAAGTTAGTTTTTTCTCAATTGTGATTGTTCTTGAAACAGAAAAGCTGTATTGTTTTTTTTTACCTTTAATTTTTTTTCTAATAATAATTTTTATTATGATATGTTAGTCACTATACAGTATTTCCTTAGTTTTTGATGTAGTGTTCCGTGATTCATTATTTGCATATAACACCCAGTGCTCCATGCAATATGTACCTTCCTTAATACCCATCACTGGCCCATCCCAATCCCCCACCCCTCTCCCCTCTGAAGCCCTCAGTTTGTTTCCCAGAGTCCATAGTCTCTCGGGGTATATTCCCCCTTCTGTTTAGGGTCCATTGTCTAAAGGGACAGACAGTGGAAGTTCACCAAATATAAGATCGAAATTTCATTGTTCATTATACATGCCACCAAGTAGTTCCCAGACATTTCATTCTACTGTAGTAATTCATTATACCTGTGCAAGTGCACGTGGAAGACAATTGATGCATGTATAGTGGTAATAAAACATACCCCTCAGTAGCAGAATAATAGAGGATGCATATGTGTAAAATTATTCAACAACAGCTTCTATGCTTTCCCTTTGGTTCCTTATTATCTATGAAATTGGACAATTTTTGTTCTCTAGGCTGAAACCTCATTGTCAGTATTCAGAGTTTTTCAATGCTGATCTTCTCCTGTATAAGTTACCAAAAACCTAAAATATGTATGAACTTTAAAAAACGCTATATTGAAAATGACAGCAGGGAAGTTCCATTTTGTGAATATTGTGTCAATGGATCTCTATTTTGACATCAGTGTTCATTAGAAATGATGACATTTCATGTGAGTATAAATATCAATGTGAAAAAGAAAAGGTAGGAAGAACCTTGAATGTTTAAGTAATTGGTGAAATGAAAGGTGTGTGTGTGTGTGTGTGTCTGTGTGTGTGTGTGTGTGTGTGTGTAATTGATTTTCAATGAATGGTTCAGCTACTTGTAGGGCCTCCGTGAGAGCCCAGGTGAAGCTTTCAGTGAGTTGGTATCTGTTTTCAGAACATGGGAATCACTTAGTCCAATAGTCAATCAGGCAAGCTTTGAGGTCTTGAAGAGTTTCAGTCCTCAGCGATGGTTTTGCAGACCCTTGTGAGCAAACCCTAGGTATGCTCAGAGCCCTCATTAGCTGGTACCAACGTGTGACGATTTCAGACAACATTTCCCAAAGAAGTACCTCTTGAGTCTCTGTCCTTCTCAGTTCCTTACACTTCCTTACACTAGTTATGTGATCAGTGTGTTTCAGGATAATCCCCACATGTGATTTTTACTATTTCCTACTAGTCCTATCTGTTTCTCATCTTCTTCGTTTATGGTAGGGGTTGGGAAGCAACCTGTGTGGTGGAGGAAGGGGTGTGGTAGTTGTCTGCCTTCAGAGGACCGAATGATGCCTAGAAATTGTACTGTAGTTTGAGGTCAATTATCCATCCTCTGAGTGTCAGGAATTCCATCACTTTACTTTGATGCTAGTGTTTTCTTGTTCTTCAAGCTGTCCTCGGAAATAAGGACATCATCCATCTAGGGAATACTGGTTTGTGTGTATGTTTTCATTTTAGGAAAGGCCTTGCTGTTCCTGAAAATAATACTGTAGAGCACCCTTTCCTGTTCTTATTGGCCATCAGTCAATCTTTTGTGAAGTATTCATTTGTACATAGACTTTTTATGGTTGATGAGAAGGAATTCATTATTGACAAGTCTTCGTCAGTGTGTGTATTGCAAATCTTTACTTCCCAGCCTGCGGTTCACTTTTTCATTTTCTTATGGTCATAAGATAAGGAGAAATGTCACATTTTTATGAAGTCCCACTGAATTCTTCTCAATGGTTATTGCACACTATGTCTTACCCCAAGATTGACAGGTTCTACGTTTTCTTTCAGAAACTGTCCAATGGGAAGCTACAATCCATCTCAAATTTATAAATTACATTTTTAATTCTAATAGGGTATTTATAGACTGTTTTGGATTTTCTATGTACACAGTCGTATTATCTGTGAATAGTCACAATTATCCCCTCAATTCTTATACTTTTTGTTTCTCTTGCCTTCTAACACTGGTAGATTCTTCGATTCCACGTTGAATAGAGCAGCATTGTTTGAAGATTTTAATATACCTTTCTCAATATCTGACAGAAAAAGCAGACAAAACATTGGTAACAAATGTGACCTAATTGACATATAGGGAACATTCCATAATAAGTGCAGAATACATTATTTTCAAGTGGTCATAGACTCTTTACCCAAATAGATGATAGGTGGGGCCATGAATCAAGGCTACAAATGTTAAACCCTGAAATTAACTAGGTTCTATTCCTAGACCACAGGGGAATTGAGCCACAGTCATAGCGAAAAGAAAACCAGGAAGTCCTTCAATGTTTAAAAATTAAATGGAACTTTGCTACATATCCTAAAGGTCAGAGAGGGAATCTTAATGGGAAATTCTGAACCTTTTCTACATGAGGGCTCACACACAATGGCACTTTCTTTGTGAAGAGCATTATAATAACCTAGACAGGAGTTGAGCCTTAAGTCAGAGTTCTGCCTGCCCCAGCCACACCTGGCAGCCTTGGCCTGTGGTCCCCCTCAGCTGTCCTTTCTGGTGGCCCTGAGCTAAGGGGGTCATCATGGCCATATGGAAATGGGAAGCTCCCCACTCATAGTGATGGCGGTGCCCACTTCCCCAGCTGCCCTTTCTGGTGGCTCTGAGCTAAGGGGGTCAACATGGCCGTATGGAAATTAGAAGCTCCCCACTCTTAGTGATAACGTTGCTATCGTATCGTCCTCACCAGTCCAACAATATGATTTCTGAGTGAAATATGACACAAGAGCGACTTCTTGGCCTTCCTTCAGGTTTGAAAATCATCTGGTGAGTCATCTATTAGGAATATGGATTCAACATGTGTTCTTTCTTCTGGAAAAGAAATAGACTTAATAGCAATTATGGCTTCCTGAGCACCTGTTCTTGAGAGACATCATACTGCCTCTTAATAGCATTTTGCCTCTTAAACTTGAATCTAGGGTGTAGATATTTTTAGGCACATTTTCAGACGGTTAGAAAGGGACTCAGATGATATGAGTCACAGAGGATTTTAGTGTCAGAAACCTAAGTGGCATCCCCAAATTGACTACAAGTCCCTTGTTGTTCCATACAGGGTACTATTTCCCTCTTATCTCTGGTCTTCTCGATCTGGAAACCTATCAAGTATCAGGATTTTCTTGTCATGTGGACAACTGGAATGAATTCAGCGGGCCTTTTCACATCTACCCATGGTGATCATTAAGATCATTATCTCAGTGGAGGACCTCTGGGTAAGATACTCAAAGATCCTAAGGAATACAGACAGTATAATATTTTTCTGGTATTAAAGTTAATGAAACCAACTATCTTTTTCAGTCCATTCAGGCTCTGGTATGTTCAGAGTGTGCTGTAAAACAGGTCTGAAATAGTATTTAAAAACACTCAGCTCAGCCTCTTCTACAAAGTGAGCCAATGCTTATAAACATGGCTAAAATATTCCCTTACCTACGATGACTTCCCAGCCATCGTAGTGTTTATATGGTATGACTGTGACTTATATTAGTCAACATTTGCAGAGAAAGAACTTACTGCATCCAGGGAGCACTTCATGTTGAAATTAGTTTGTGACAACGAGCTACTGTGTTTTATTCTGCAGTCCAAGGGAATGGTGCCAGACATCTCTAAGGTGTCTAGCAGTTCTACAATTCTGATTTTAAGTGGTCTGTGTGCTTCAGTGATTTGGGCAGGAGAAGGGCAGTAGTCCAGAGACTGTTAACACTTCTGTTACCTGTGCTGACCATGGAGCAGTAAGCCTTCCGTGGGCATCATTTTGATTTCTTGGTACTGTTGTGAAAGGTGCTTTTGTCTCAAATTCCTCCATTTAGGAGTAATTATAATGATAAAAGGAATTTTTATCTTATATCATCTGTGGGCCCTGATCCTCGGCTCCCAGGGAAGCTATCCTTTAACATTTTACCCGGCTCAAAATGACTGGGCAACACCTGAAAGCATGGGCCCTATTTCTGCCCCAAGCACATGTTGTACATCTGCTTCCAGAAGAAAACAATAACCAAAAATGCCAACATAAATATAAGAAAAAATAAAGAACCTCTTTGGCTCTCATAAGATTAAAGTCATACTGACATGTACATACTGAAAACATAAGAAAGAATCTGTCACTTTCTGGAATCTAAGAAGATCCTCATTGTGGTGTGTAACTTTGTACCTGAAACTAAACAGAAAAAAATATATAAGCCTGCCCCAAATGTTCTTTCCCCGGAGCACTCCCTTCTTGGTGAAGATTGTGTCTCCCAGGCAGCTGTCCTGACTTGGGGTTGAATAAAGGTCTCTTCCTTTTTCTCTAAAATGTTTTTAACAGTTCATTCACGCAGTGTCGACAATAACAGTGTTTTCTATTTAAGTGAGAAATAAACGTTCCACTCTAGTTGCATTGGGAATAGACGAATTGAGGGTTTCTTTAGAATAGTAAGTCTGCTATCCAGAAAAGGCAAGGTCATTGGTCTATTGAGAATGAAGATAATTACTGCTAAACAACAAGTACGTGTTGCCCCTTCGCCCAGAAACCAAAGCAGGTGTGCAGGCTTTAGGTCAGAGGTGCCTTCTTCTCCCCAGCTGACGGCACTTCTCTACTCTGGCTACAAGAAACCCGAGGTTTTGAACGTCAGCATTGCAGTCAGCGAGGCAGCTTGTCACAGGACGCCAGTGTTCAGAGAAAGCACAGGTATGTTTGGTAAAATGTCCTATCTATGTCAGGGATGGAGGTAAATCTGTCATTATCCCAAAATCTCCTGGGCTTTTCCCTTTTCTCTAGTTGGGCCACAAAGTAAAATTGAAGTAGCTGCCAGCATTCTGGGTTTGGTGCAAGAATTACTTAGTTTCCCTGCAGGTAGAACTTTGCAGGGGATCACAATTTCTCTGTCCATTTATTGCTTACAAATGTATTTTGACCATCTGTTTCCTAGGAACCCTCTTTTATTAGAAAAGGAAGGTGAGATTCACTCTGTGCCTGTTTGTAACATCTAATTTGTTCCTTCATCTAACAGTGTTTATTCAATTGGGCCTAAGATATGGTTGAGTGGCCAGCATCTAGAGTTAGGTGGCTTTTTTCATCTGATACAGACTTGGATGATGTCATTTGACAAAGGTGATGTTTCATCATTGCTTAGTTTATTCATCAGAAGAGTTAAAATTAGGGTGGAGGGGAAATTCAAAATTATCCAAACCGGCCTGTTCCTGTTTAAAAGTTGAGCTTGACTTTCTAGTTTTACTAAAAGTATTATCTCGATATTTTGAGGTGCCATATTCTCTCTGTAGTTCCTTTGGTGGTGGAGTCAGAAGGAGAGTCTGGGAATTCTTTTGGATAGTGGCATGCTGGTGGCTTCAAGGGGCTTGGCGTCAGGAGCCTTGGGGTGAAGTCTGCAACTGCTTGCCTGACCCTGGGTGCATCTGCCAGAGGTTTTGTTTCCTCTTATGAAATTGCCGGCAGATAATGTTCTGCTTAAAGGGGAACCCTCCCATCCTGTTTGTGGGAATGCAAAGTGGTGCAGCCAGTCTGGAAAACAGTGTGGGAGTTCCTCAAAAAGTTAAACATTGAAAAACCACATGATCCAGCAATTGCTCTCCTATGTAATTACCCAAAGGATACAGAAATGCAGATTTGAAGGGGGTCCATGCACAATGATGTTTATGGCAGTAATGTCCACAGTAGCCAAACTATGGAGAGAATCCCAAAGTCCATGCACTGATGAATGGATAAAGCAGATGTGGGATACATATATATAATGGAATATGACCCAGCTTCAAAAAGAATGAAATCTTACCATTTGCAAGGATGTGGATGGATCTAGAGTGTATTAAGCTAAGCAAAATCAGTGAGGAAGGACAAATATCCTATACTCTAATGCTTCTGGAAATTCAGAAAAAAAAAAAGGTGAACAGAGTGGAGGGGTGATGAGAGAGGCAAACAAGGAAATAGACTCAACCTTGGAGAACAAACTGAGTGTTGCTGCAGGACAAGGGTGTGGGGGGAAGTGTCAAATGGGTGAGGGGTATTAAGGAGGGCACTTGTGTTGAGCACCGGGTACTGTATGCAGGTGAGGAATCACTAAATCCTACCCCTGGAGCAAATATTCCATGGCATGTGAACTAACTGGAATTTAATAAAAGAAGAAAGGAAAAAGTGTTCTGCTTCATGAAGAGTGAGGTAAAATTGTAGTGATTTGGGCTGTACTATTCTATAGAGGATAGATGTAAAACAACCTGTTGTAGGATACAATAGAGTCTTATCACATAAGGAGTCCTCAGAAAGCTCCAATGAAAGATTCAGATCTCAGAGCATGTTCGTGTTCCACTGATATCTTACAGTTTGCACAGGTAGGAAAGAAGGTGGAGAGAAAGGCAACAGAAAGGGAAAGTAGGTGTGAACCTTTCATTAGTTAGCATTATAGCTTTCTCATGAAATACTTGCACCAGTGTGATTTTGGAAGCAGAGGGGAAATATGGGAGCTTTGCAGGAGACGGGGGAGTTCCAGGACTGGGTAAAGCTGACAGGGGTCCCAGAGGAGAGCTGAATGTATTCTGCAGAAGGGTGTGTTCAAGGTGGGCTCCAGGGGTGGCTGTGGGTCTCCTGGGTGAGAGTTGTGACAGGTGAGGGCTGTGTGCAAGTTCCTGGCTGAGGACAAGTGAGGCACAGGCGGAGAGCTGGCAGAGAATCTTCTTCTGAGCCACCAGCCTCACCCAACACAGACAGCATCATATTCTGTCTCTGTCACTCCAATTCAGACTTCTCAGAAGGTGAGTGAGAACACATCAAGAGCATTCTGAACAGAAGGGAACGCATGTGCAAAGTCTCTGGGGCAGGGGAATTCCAGGTATGTCCAGGAGCAGCAAGAAGGCCCTGTGGCCACAGGAGACAGCTTAGGACATTACCTCAGAGAGGTGACAGATGGTGACAGAAAGCCATTCCAGGGCTATAACCCCATGAGACGCTGTATCACTGGGCCATCCTGGCTACAGTGTTGAGAACAGATGACAGTGGGTTGAATATGGCAAGGCAGGTCAATGACGAAGCTTTTCCAGGAACTCAGGCACTGTGGACCAGACAGGTGGCCTTGGATGGAGTGGTTAGACCTCTTCTGGGTCCATTTTGAAGATGGAGCTCACAGGATTTGCTGATGGGTTAGCTATTAGGAGCAGGAGAAGGGAGGAATTGGGGTAACTCCCAGCTGTTGTGGGTTGTCCTGATCAAGGGGAAGGAGAGGGTTTCTCGTGGGGTAGGAGGTAGTCTGTGTTCTGCATGCTGAGGAAGGTGCCTTTCCCAGTGGATCTGCTGAGATTTGTGTCTGGGAGGACCTTTCACATCTCCTCCCTCAGCAATGCTCAGGTACAAGTATCCCCCACTTTTTAAACGTTCACAGTAAGACACTGGGCTTTCTTGAAAGAACTACGTTATTACCCAGCTTCAGTAAGAGGAACATACCTGAAGAGGATTTCCCTCTTATGAAAAAAGGTGAACAGTGAGAATCGCGTTCAGCATCTGTTTTGGGGAGAAGCATGAAAGAGTCGGCGTGCACCCCAACCAGCTCCTTTCTCTGGGAACCACTCTCCGCATCCAGCCACCAGCACTTTGAATGGTGTCTGTGGGCTTCTGCTGTGCTTTATCTTCATTTATGTTGGGCCTCTGTTAGAAACTTGTGTCCTGAGGCCTAAGAAAATCCAAAGAGAAGGAATTTTGGAGTCTGAGCACACTGTCTAATTGTTCCGTGTAAATTAATGGCCATTCCTTCTTGACACCATTTCTGCTGTGCAAGGTTTCTCAGAAGCCCTGTACTTTCAAAGAGCAGGGAAACCTATACCCCATGCTGCGGGGTTAGTTTTAGTCTCCATGCTGGACAGAATATTTCATGACTGTCGGATTTTCTCACTCAAACATTGAGACTTTGACCACCTTTACCCGTTTCTACCACCCCATCCCCGTATCTGGCACCTACCAATCTGCTCTCAGGATCTATGCGTTTAGTATTTTTTTATTCCACGTGGAATGTACATGAGAGCATCTGGTAGTGGTCTTTCTGTGTCTGAGTTACTTAGCATAAGGCCCCCAAGGTCTGTGTTTCCATGTCTAGTTCTTGTGAATAATGCTGCAGTGAACGTGGGAGTGCATCTGTCTTTTTGAGGAAGCATTTTTGTGTTCTTCAAATCAATACTCAGTAGAGCCATTACTGGGTCATGGGGTAGTTTATTTATTTTTTCAGGAACCTCCATACCGTTTGTCACAGTGGCTGCACCAATTTCCATTTCCACCAACAGTGCACAGTGTCTCCTCATCTGCACACCCTTGACCCCACCTGGTGTCTGTCTCTGGGACAATTGCTGTTCCAACACTTGTGAGCGGATAGCCGATTGTGGGTTTGACTGATGTTTCCCTGATGATATTTAGTGATGTGGAACAACTTTTTCTGTCTGTTGGCCCCTGTGTGCCATCTTTGGAAAGTATCTATTCACATATTCCTCCCATTTTTTTATATGTTTTTTTTTTGTTTTGATATGTAGGAGTGTTGTGTGTATTTTGGATATTAGCCTTTTCTCACACATATGATTTGCAGATATTTTTTTCTTATTGGGTCAGTGGCCTTTTAAGTTTTTGCTGGTGTCTTTTGCCGTGTGGAAGATTTCAGTTTGATGTTGTTCCACTTGTTTATTTTTGCTTTTGTTGCCTTTGCATTTGGTGTCCGATCTGAAGACTCTTTGCCAAAACCAATGTTGAGAGACTTAGTACCTGTGTCTTCTTGGAGGTTTATGGATTCAGGTCTTATGTTCAAATCATTCATCCATTAAAAATTTTGTGTGTGGTGTAAGAAAGTGACTCGGTTATATTCTTCTGCATTTAGTGTCCAGTTTGCCTGTTACCGCTCACTGAAGACACAGTCCTTCCCTCATGGCATATCTTCTGCTGCTGTGTCGTAAGTTAGGATCATCTATGTGTGGGTAAGTTTCTGAGCTTTCTGTTCTGTTCCACTGACCTGGTGTCTGTGTTTATGCCAGTACCATCCTGTTTTGATGACAACAGCTTTGTAATCTAGCTTGAAATCCAGGAGTGTGTTGACTGCACCTCTTTCTCCAGGTTGCTTTGGGTATTTGGGGTCTTTTGTGATTCCATACAACTTTGAGGACTGTTTTCTATTTGCTCGAATAATGCCACTGGAATTCAGATAGGCATTTAATCACATCTGTCGACTGCTTTGGTTATGATGGACATGTTCACATAATTAACTCTTCCAGTTAAGTTGCATGGTGTATGCTTCCATTTGTTTGTGTTGCCTTCCAAATCTTTGACCCATACATTCTGCCCCCCTCGACACATATTTTTCATTTCTTTTCTGCCATGTGTTGAGTGTACTATGTCTTTCTCATTCTTGGTTACTTTTATTTCAAGATTTTTTAATGCAATTTTAAATGGCGTTGCTTTTTTAATTTCTCTGTGCGAAAGTGTGTCATCAGTATACAGAAATGCAAGAAGTTGGGTCATCTGGGTGGCTCCATAAGTGAAGCATCTACCTTTAGCTCAGGTCATGATCCCAGAGTTCTGGGATTGAGCCCCGTGTTGGGCTGCCCGGTTAGCGAGGGTCTGCTTTTCCCTCTTTCTGGCACTCCCCCTGCTCGTGCTTTTTCTCTTCCTGTCAAATAAATAAATAAAATCTGAAAAAAATAAAGACAAGAGGTCTCTGTATATTGACATTATATCCTGCAGCTTTCTTGAATTTTTTTATTCTAACAGGTTTTTTTGTGTGTGGAATCTTTCGGGATTTCATGACATTTGCAAATTGTGCCAGTTTTCCTGTATGGATTTCATATCTTCTCTTTTTTTAAAATTGTTATTCACCCTACAGTACTTCATTTGTTTTTGATGTAGGGCTCCATGATTCATTGTTTGCATATAACACCTAGTGCTCATTATGACACGTGCCCTCCTTTTTTTAAAAAAAAGAATTTATTTATTTATTCGACAGATATAGAGACTGCCAGCGAGAGAGGGAACACAAGCAGGGGGCGTGGGAGAGGAAGAAGCAGGCTCACAGCGGAGGAGCCTGTTGTGGGGCTCGATCCCATAACGCCGGGATCACGCCCTGAGCCGAAGGCAGACGCTTAACTGCTGTGCCACCCAGGCACCCCAACATGTGCCCTCCTTAATACCCATCACCAGGATAACCCATTCCTCTTCCCCTCCCATTCTGCAACCTTCAGTTTGTTTCCCAGTGTCAGTAGTCTCTCATGGTTCATCTCCCCCTCTCATTCCCCCCCTTCACTTTTCCCTTCCTTCTTCTAATGTCCTCTATGCTATTCCTTCCATTCCACATAGGAGTGAAACCATATGATAATTGTCTTTCTCTGCTTGACTTAATTTCACTTAGCATAATCCCCTCCTGGTCCATCCACGTTGGTGCAAATGGTGGGTATTCATCCTTTCTGATGACTGAGTAATATTCCATTGTATAGATGAACCACATCTTCTTTGTCCATTCATCTGCTGAAGGACATCTTGGCTCCTTCCACAGTTTGGCTATTATGGACATTGCTGCTATGAACATTGGGATACAGGTGCCCCTTCTTTTCATTACTCTGTGTCTATGGGGTAAATACCCAGTAGTGCAATTGGTGGGTGATAGGATAGCTCTGTGTTTAACGTCTTGAGGATCCTCCATATTGTTTTCAAAAGTGGCTGTACCAGCTTGAATTCTCACGAGTAGTGTAAGAGGGCTCCGCTTTCTCCACATCCTCTCTGACTTTTTTTTTTATTTCCTGTGTTGCTAATTTTTTTTCAAGATTTTATTTATTTATGCCACAGAGATAGAGACAGCCAGCGAGAGAGGGAACACAAGCAGGGGGAGTGGGAGAGGAAGAAGCAGGCTCATAACGGGGGAGCCTGATGTGGGGCTCGATCCCATAATGCCAGGATCACGCCCTGAGCCGAAGGCAGATGCTTACCCACTGTGCCACCCAGGTGCCCCCTGTCTTGTTAATTTTAACCATTCTAACTGGTGTACGGTGGTATCTCATTGTCGTTTTGATTTGTATTTGCCTGATGGCAAGTGATGTGGAGCATTTCTTCATGTGTCTGTTGGACATTTGTATGTCTTCTCTGGAGAAGTATCTGTGTCTTCTGCCCATTTTTCGGTGTCGAGTTTGAGGAGTTCTTTATAGATCTTGGATACCAGCCCTTTATCTGTAATATCATTTGCAGATATCTTCTTCGATTCCATAGGTTGCCTTCTTGTTTTGTTGATCTTTTACTTTGCCGAGCAGAAGCTTTTTATCCTGATGAAGTGCCAATAGTTCATTTTTGCTTTTATTTCCTTCGCCTTTAGAGACCTATCTTGCAAGAAGTTGTTGTGTCTAAGTTTGAAGAATTTTTTTGATTTTGATATGAGACAGGAATCCATTATCTTTCCTTCCTGATTATATTTGAGTCCTCTTTCTTGGTGAGTCTGGCTAAGTTTGTCAGTTTTGTTTATCTTTCCAAAAAAGGCAGCTCTCATTTTCATTGGTTTTTTTCTTTTTTGGTCTTTTTAGTCTCCGTTGGATTTATTTATGCATTCCATTTTGTTATTTCCTTATTTCTACTAATTTGGGGCTTTGTTTGTTGTTTTATTTTCTACTTCTTTACCACATAAATCAGGTTGTTTATTGGAGATTATTCTCATGGATTGATGAAGATTTGAATTTCTATGAATGTCCCCCATAAAGCTACTTTTGCTGCATCCCATAAGTTTTTGTAGGTTGTCTTTTTCATCAGTGTCAAGGTACTTCTAAATTTTTTTTGATTTCTTCTTTGACTGTTGGTTGTTCAGTAGCATGTTGTTAAATCTCCACATATTTTTTTAAGATTATTTATGTATCTGACAGAGAGTTAGACAGTGAGAGATGAACGCAAACATGGGGGTGGGAGAGGGTGAAGCGGGCTTCCCACTGAGCAAGGAGCCTGATTCGGGGCTAGACCCCAGGATCCTGGGATCACGACCTGAGCTGAAAGCAGATCCTTAACGACTGAGCCACCAAGGCCCCAAAAATCTCCACCTATTTTTGACTGTCCCAATTTTTTTCTTGAGACTGATTTCTAATTTCCTATCATTGTGGTTGGACAAGATTTGAAGCAGAAGGTGAAGAGAGCATTCAGATGAAAGGTTTGTTTCCTGGAGGGTTTTCTGAGGGCAGACCATGAGTTCAGTGGGGACGGAGGAAGGTTTTGTGAGACGGGGGGTAGGGTTAACCCTTGCTAGAATTACTGACTACTACCATGCAGGCTGTGTGCTACCATTCACACCGTAGTCCTGATGGACGTGTACTTCATTAGGAATATTTTCTAGGAGGTGTAGGCATAGCTTTCACTTAAAGAAAGGTGCCATGTGGGTTCATGGCATGACCCCAGGTCAGCAACCAGGATGTATGGTATTGTGGGGGATCAGAAACAGGCTTTCTGTGGGAAGTGACAGAAATAAGATATGGTGAGCTCCATGACCATAGGTGAGGTCCCGAGTGACCCACTGGGTGTTGGGTTCTGTGGATCTGTCTCATCAGGTGCTGTGCAATTCAGGGACACCCTCCTCTCTGTTAATTTGTGTGGAGACAGGTAGACATCAGTGTCTGGCCAGGCACGAGGGTCGCACTGGACCACCACCAGAGGTGCAGCGTGTGGGGGAGCCACTGCTTGGTTTCCACGAAAGCTGACCAGGGTCTTTGACCTTGATTCCTAGCAGTTGCAAGGGGAGAGGAGGCTGGGGGTGGTGCACACTTGCGAGAGTTGTGTTCAGGACTAGTCAGGAGCCCACTGAAGTCAGCGACACCGGGCACAGAAGTCACCCAGTCAGTGTTGCTGTGGGCACTGCTCCCATGGTACTTTCGGGACGGCTCCATGCTGCCACCTCCTGCTTTTCATCATCATCTTCAAGGTCATGTGCCTCTGCTCTTGCCCCATGGCCTCCGGGGTATTGTCCGTCCTCCATCTGGCCCTCGTCCCTAGTGCCCTGTGCAGTCCGATGCCAGGGTAGCCTTCTTGAGACAAACATCTGGCCCTGATGGAACACTTTCATGGATCTTGTAGGTTGCAAGGATGATGCCCTGCCCTGGAAGGGGGCTACAGGTCCCCAATCAGGAGAGCCATGTCTCCTTTTTCAGCATGGCCTGCCTTCCCCTCAGTCTTCTTCAGGGAAGCTCTTCCCACTTCCTGAGATGACAGCTCTGAACTTAAAACTGAATGTTATTTTACATATCTCTATGCCTTAGTTCATCCATGGCATGTCTTTCAACCCCGTTAGTGGGTTTTTTTTAGCAGTTCTGAAGGGCTGTCTGCTCAAGGAGGGGATGACCTGGGTGGGGCAGCTTTCCCTCTCATCTCCCTCAGCATGTCTCTGAGCCCTGGGACCAGCTCTCCCACTGAGGATTGAGGGACATGAGCCACCCCATCCTGAGCCCAGGCTGTGTCAGCTGTGTAGACAGATGCGTGTCGGAGTGGTGGGCAGCTGGCATGGGCCGGGGCAGGCAGTGTCTCCTTCTCATTCCTTCCCTCCCTTCCTCCCAGAGGTAGCTCAGAGCAGCCTTCAACCCCTGCATCTCCAGATCCCTTGACCTATGCCTCCTGTGTTCAGCTGGTGACCTTGGAGTTTCGCATGGATTCTACCTCCTGTACCCTCTCCCGTAGCAGTTCCTGGATCAGAGGAGGGATCGGACTCTTGTCTGCATTTGGTCTTCTTCCTGTCCCGCACCAATCCTATCCGCCTTTGCATCCTCCATGTATGTGCTTGGAAGCAAGCCCATCCACAGGGAACCTATTAGCCAAATGGATCCAGGCAATGAACATTGAAGTAGAGATCCAGGATCCATAATATACCTGCTCTGAAACCTGTCCAAAAGTCTGTGACTCTCTCACACTGAAACAGAAACAATAATAGCTTTCTGGACTGTGAATCTTGAATGCATAGGTGCTGAGCCTGGAGAGAAAAGGACCATGGCTCCCGTGGCCTGGGATCCACAGTAAGAACTCAGTGAAATCTGAATTCAAGGCATAGAGTGAATAATTATTGTAGAGTGAATCCTCCCAAGTAGGGCTTATGCACAGTGCACAGGAAAAGCTTTTTCAAAGAGGTTCCTGAAAGAAAAATCTTTTTTAAAAATTTATTTTAATTCCAGTAGAGCTAACATACAGTGTTACATTCTTTTCAGGTGTCCAATAGAGTGATTCAGTAATTCTATATATTACTCATTGGTCATCAAGAAAAGCATCCTATTAATCCCCTTCATCTATTTCACTCATCCCTCTATCCACCTCCTCTCTGGTAACCATCCGTTTGTTCTCTATTGTTAAGAGTTTGTATTTTGGTGTGTCTCCTTTTTCTCTTTTAGTTATTTATTTTTGTTTGTTTTTTAAATTCCCCATTAGAGTGACATCGTATGGGATTTTTCTTTCTCTGACTGACTGATTTTAGTTAGGATAATACTCTCTAGCTCCATCCATGTGTCTGCAAATGGCAAGGTTTCATTCTTTTTCAAGCCGAGTAATACTCCATTGTATGTGTGTATGTGTGTGTGTGTGTGTGTGTGTGTGTGAATACACACATCTATCATCTCATTTGTCAATTTTTCTACAGACACTTGGGTTGCTTCCATATGGTGATATTGTAAATAATGGTGCAAGAAACATAGGGGTGCACGTAACCTTTTAAGATACTGTTTTCCTATTCTTTGGGTAAATACGAGTAGTGTGATTGTTGGATCGTAGGGTAGTTCTATATTTAATTTTTTGAGGAACCTTCATACTGTTTTCCACGGTGGCCACCACAGTTTGCATTCCCACCCACAGTTCACGAGGATTCCCCTTCATCCACATCCTCCCAACACCTGCTCTTTGTTGTGCTTTTGATGTTAGCCATTCTGACAGGTTTGAGGTATTACCTCATTGTCCTTTGGATTTACATTTTCCTGATGATGGGTGATGGTGAACATCTTTTCACGGGACTGTTGGCCATTTGTATTTTTTCTTTGGAGAAATGTCTGTCCATGTCTTCTGCCTATTTTTTAACTGGATTATTTGTTTTGGGGGTCGAGTAGTATCAGTTGTATATGTTTTGGACACTATCCCTTTATTGCATATGATCTTTGCAAATATCTTCTCCCTTTGAGTAGGTTGTCTTATTATTTTTACGTTTTCATTGTTCTTCTGCCATATGGAAACTTTTTATTTTGCTGTATTCCCAATAGTTTATTTTTGCTTTCATTTCCTTTGCCTCAGGACACAGTCTAGAAAAACGTTGGTATGGTCCATGTCAAGAAGTTACTGTCTTCCCTCCTGTAGGATTTTTATGGATTCAGGTCTCATATTGAGGTCTTGAAACTGTTTTGCGTTTGTCTTTATTGTGTAAGAAAAGAGTCTAATTGCATTCTTCTGTACGTAGCTGTCTAGTTTTCCCAACACCATTTGTTGTAGAGACTGTCCTTTTCCCTTTTGATATCGTTGCTTGCTTTGTGGAAGATTCATGGACCACATAATTGTGGGTTTCTGTCTGAACTTGTATCCTGTTCCTTTGGTTCCTGTGTCTATTTTTGTGCCGTACTGTCTTGTTAGGATGACTGCAGCTTTGTAGTATAACCTGAAATCTGCAATTGTGAGTCCTCCAGCTTTGTTTTTCTTTTCCACATTGCACTGGCTGTTTGGAATCTTTAGTGGTTCCATACAAATGTTTAGGATTGTTTATTTGAGGTCTTTTGTTCTTTAATTTAAATTCAATTAGCCAACTTACAGTACATCATTCGTTTCAGATGTAGTCTTCAATAAATTTTCAGTCGTGTGTAACACCCAGTGCTCATTGTATCGTGTGACCTCCTTAATGCTACTCACCCAGTTACCCCCCCAACTTCTCCTCCAACAATCATCAGTTTCTTGCGATAGTTGAGAGTCCATCATGGGTTTTATCCCTCTCTGATGACTTCCCATTCTATTTTCCCTTCCTTGCCCTATGGTCTTCTTCCTTGTTTCTGATATTCCACATAGGAGTGAAAGCATATGATCATTGTCTTTCTTTCACTGACTTATTCCACTCAGCATAATACCCTCCAGCTCCACCCAGGTCGGTGTGATGGTAAGTATTCATCCTTTCTGATGGCTGAGTAATATTCCATTATATATATATATATATATTCCACATCTTCTTTATCCATTCATCTATCCATGGTCATCTGCACTCCTTCCACAGTTTGTCTATTATGCATATTGCTGCTATGAACACTGGGGTGCATGTGTCCCGACTTCGCTACCTCTGTCTCTTTGGGGTAAATACCCAGTAGTGCAATTGCTGGGACATAGGGTAACTTTATTTATAACTCCTTGAGGAAACTCCATACCATTTTCAAGAGTGGCTGTACCGGACTGCATTCGTACAGGTGTGTAAGAGGGTTCCCGTTTCTCCACATCCTCTCCAACATGTATAGTTTTATGTCTTCTTATTTTTAGATATTCAGCCTCGTGTGATATGGCATCTATAGGGGTTTAGATTTGCACTTCCCTGAAGCCAAGTGATATGAAGCATTTATGCATGTATCTTTTGGTCTCCGGTACGTCATCATCAGTGAAATGACTTCCCATTTTAATCCATCTCAAGACCTAAAGCTGGGTAAGGCACTGAAGCTGGATGATGCCATCGGTTGGAAGTGTGGAGAATTTCAAAAGATCTCCGTGGAGAGCAAGTTTAAAGGTCAGTGTGAAGCTACTAATTAGTTCTGGGGAGATCTCTCAAAGTGGGGGTTGCCTGGGATAGGCTGAGGGTGGCCCTCCGATTTTCCTATGAATCCTTGCTGCAGCCCCAAATGGACAGTTTCCTGCTGTGGGGCAGGCTGAGTCCTCTAGTCGTGCAGAGGTGAGCCCAATGCCTGCTGCCTTGGAGGCAGGCAAACAGGGAGGGACCCTCAGCAGAAGACCCAGTGTTAGGTTAGGCCTCAAGAGACAGCAGGTCCTAACTGCCCAGTGCTCAGAGAACTCCCAGGCCAAGTGAGATGAGGGCACAAGGGCGGGTGAGTGTGAGCCTTCGGGTTTCATCCGGAAGGGCCCACAAAGGTCGGGGTTCACCAGAAGGGGCTCTCAGGGGTGCCCCAATTCTCTTGCCCTGAATGCTGTGTTGTGCCCCAAAATGGTACAGTTTACTGTGGGCTGCAGGCTGAGTCCTACGGTGGGGCTTGCGTGTCCCAAATCCCCTAGAGTGGGGTGCCAGGACCCTGGGGAGGGACCCTTCTGTCACCAACCTAGGGTAAGGGTTAGGGTCCAGAAGCCTGCCAGGGACAATCTGCAGGCTGTGCAGCGAGCTCTGTGGAGGGCTGAGAGGAGGCCATGGGGGAAGGTGAGCGTGGGACTCAGGGTTGGGGCACGGGGGGCTGCCAAATGTGGGGATGGGCTCTGGGGGCCTCCCCAAGTTCTCGTGTCCTGTAGGCTCCGTAGAGTCCCAAGGGGCACGGTTTCCTGTCAGGTGACAAGCTGAGTCCTGCGGTGGGGCCAGGTAACCCAATTCCCCGGGGCTGCTCTGTAAGGCTCCTGGGGAGGCCCCCACACCCGCGGCCGACCTAGGGCTAGGGTTAGGCCCCAGGAGCCCCGCAGGCCCAATCTGCTGGCTGTATGGCGAGCTACAGGGGCTAAGTTGAGGGTGTGGGGAGGGTGAGCGTGGGCCTCAGGGTTGGGGTGCGGGAGGCCGCCGAAGTTCGCTGGTGGCTCAGGAGGCTCCTCCTTGTTCTCCCGCCCTGAATGCTCTATGGCCTCCCAAGGTGCACGGTTTCCTGCAGGGTGGCAGACTGAGTCCTGCTGTGGGGCTCAGGTGTCCCGAATCCCCGCAGCTGTGGCTCCAGGCTCCTGGGGAGGGGGCCCTCCACAGATGAACTAGGGTTAGGGTTGGGGCCCAGGAACCCCGCAGGCCAGATCTGCCCACTATGTGGTGAGCTCCGCTGCGGGCTGAGGTGAGGGTGTGGGGTGGGGTGAGCATGGGCTTCAAGCTTGGGTTTAGGGATCGCCGAAGTTCGCTGGGGGCTCTGGGGGCCCTCCAGATTCTCCTACGCTGAATGCTCTATAGCCTCCCAAGGGGCACGGTTTCCTGCAGGCTGGCAGTCTTTGTCCTGCAGTGGGGCTCAGGTGTCCCCAGTCCCTGGGACTGCGGCACCGGGCCCCAGGGGAGAGTCCCTACCCAGCCGACCTAGGGTCAGGTCTAGGCCCCAGGAACCCGGAAGGCCTGATCTGCCGGCTCTGCGACGAGCTCGGTGGCAAGCTGAAGGGAAGGCGTGGGGCGGGATGAGCGTGGGCCTCAGGGTTGGGGTGTAGGGGGCCGCCCAGGATCACTGGGGGCTCAGGGGGGCCCTACCAGTTCTCCTGCACGGTATGCTCTGTGGCGCCCCAAGGGGCATGGTTTCCTGAGTGGTGGCAGGCTGAGTCCCGTGGTGGGGCTCATGTGTACCCAATCCCCGGGGTTAGGTTACGGATTAGGTTACGGGTTAAGGTTAGGGTATGGGTTACGGTTAGGGTATGGGTGAGTGTAGGGGTTAGGGTTAGGGTAAGGAGAGGGTACAGGGTAGGGTTGGGTTTAGGGGTTACAGGTTAGAGGTTATGGGTTAGGGTACAGATTAGGGTTTAGGGTACGGGTTAGGGTTTAGGGTTTGGGTTTAGGGCTAGGGTTAGGGTTGGAGTACGGGTTAGGTTTAGGGTATGGGTTAGGGTTAGGTTATGGGTTAGGGTATGTATTAGGGTACGGTTTAGGGTACGGGCTAGGGTACAGTTTAGGGTAAGTGTTGGCGTACGGAAATGGGTACGGTTTAGGGTACAGGTTAGGGTTAGTGTACGGGTTAGGGTTAGGGTACAGTTTACGGTTATGGTACAGGTTAGGTTACGGTTTAGGGTTAGGGTGAGGGTACGGGTTAGTGATCAGGTTAGGGATAGGTATAGGGTAAGGTTTAGGGTTAGGGTATGGGTTAGGGTACTGGTTAGGGTACAGGTTAGTTTTAGGTATGGGTTAGGTTATGGGTTAGGGTCCGGGTTAGGGATAGGGTACGGGTTAGGGTATGGGTTAGGGTACGGGTTAGGGTATGGGTTAAGGTTAAGGTAAGGGTAGTGGTTAGGGGTAGGGTACGGGTTACAGTTTAGCGTTTAGGGTTACGGTTAGGGTACGGGTTAGGGTTAGGATACAGGTAGGGTTAGGTTACGGGTTATGGTATGAGTTATGGTATGGGTTAGGGTCAGGGTTTAGGGTTTAGGGTTAAGGTTATAGTACGGGTTAGGGTACTTGTTAGGGCTACGGTTAGGTTTAGGGTACGGTTTAAGTTACAGGTTAAGGTACAGTTTATGGTTAGGGTTATGGTACGGGTTAGGGTACGGGTTAGAGTACATGTTAGGGTTTCGGCTAGGGTTAGGGTACATGTTAGGGTTAGGGTTAGGGTACGGGTTAGAGTTACGGTTAGAGTACGGGTTAGGTTACGGGTTAGGGTTAGGTTTAGGGATAGGTTACGGGTTAGGGATAGGGTTAGCTGAAGGGGTAGGGTTAGGGGTAGGATTAGTGGTATGGTAGGGGTCCGGGTAGGGTTAGGGTTTAGGGTTAGTGTTTGGGGTTTGGGGTTAGTGGTTAAGGTTAGGGTTTAGTGTTTAGGGTTTCGGGTTTAGGGTTAGGGGTTAGGGTTTAGGGTTTAGTGTTAATGTTAGGGTTTAGTTTTAAGGATTAGGGTTTAGGGTTAGGTTTAGGGTAGGGTTAGGGTTAGGGTTAGGGTTAGGATTAGGGGTTAAGGTTTAGGGTTTAAGGTTAGGGGTTAGGGTTAGGGTTAGACCCCAGTATGCCAGCAGGACTGATGCGCCGGCTGTGCGGCAAACGGACAAGGGGGCCGAGGTGAGTGCGCTGGCGAGCGGGATTATGGTATCCAGCGTTTTGGCGCATGGGGCCTTTGAATGTCGCTAGAGCCTAGGAGGGCCCTGTCCGTTCTCCTGCCCTGAATGACCAGCGGCACCCCGAGCGGTCCGCGTGGTGGTGAGTTGGCAGTGTGAGTCTGGCACTGCGGTTTGGGGGTCTCCAATGCTATGCGTTGCAGTGCAAGGCCCCTTGGGAGGGGCCCCTCTGGGGCCGTCCTAGGGTTAGTGTTAGCACCCAGGAGCCTGGCAGGCATGATCCACCAGCTGTGCGGTAGAGGAGGGCCAGGCCAAGGTGAGGGTGCCACTGAGCTGGAGCGTGGGCCCAAGCATTTTGTCACGGGGGGTCTTGGAAGGTCGCTGGGGTTTGGAGGGCCCTGCGGGTTCTCCCTCCCTGAATGGCCAGCGGCGCCCCTAGTGGCCTGGTGGGTGGCGGGGTGGCATGGTGAGTACGGCGCGGGGGCTCGTGGGTCCCCAATCCCTGGCGTTGCTGCACCAGGCCCCTTGGGATGTTCCCCTCGGGGGCCAACCTAGGGTTAGGGTTGGCCCCCAGGAGGCTGGCAGGCCCGATCTGCTGGCTGTGTGAGGAGTGGTGTTGCGGGCTGAGTTTTGGGCGATGGCGAGTGGGAGCTTGGTCCCCAGCACTTTGGCGCCCTTGGCCTTCGAATGTTGCCATGGCTCATAGTGCCCTGCCCATTCTCCTGCCCTGAATAAGCAGCTGCGACCCTAGCATATCCGTTGGTGGTGGGGCGGCAGGGTGAGTCCCGCACTGTGGCTCCAGGATCCCCAATCCCCAGTGTTGCGGAGCCAGGCCCCTTGGAAGGGGCTCCTCCCGGGCTGACCTAGGGTTAGAGTTAGCCCCCAGGAGGCCAGCAGGCCCAATCATCTGGCTGGGCAGCGAGAGGTGGGAAGGCCGAGGTAAAGGCGCTGGGAAGCAGGAGCGTGGGCCCCTGCATTTTGGCGCAGGAGGCTTCAAATGTGGCAGGTTTCTCCAGGGCCCTGACCTTTCTACCACCCTGAATGACCGGCAGCGCCCCTAGCGCCCTGGGTGGCGACAGTGTGGCAGGGTGAGTCTGGCTCTGGGGCTCTGAGTCACCAATCCCAAGCGTTGCAGAGCCAGGCCCCTTGGGTTTCGGTTAGCCCCCAGGAGCCTGGCAGGCACTATCCACTGGCTCCAGCAAGCGGAGGGGCGGGCCGAGGTGAGGGCGCTGGGGAGCAGGAGCTTGGGAGCTTGGGAGCCAACTTTTTTGAGTGGGGGGCCTTCGAAGGTCGCAGGGGAAATGGAAGGCCTTGCCAGTTCTCCCAACTGAATGACCTGTGGCGCCCCTAGCGGCCTGGGTAGCGGCAGGGCGGCAGGTGAGTCCGGCGCTGGGGCTCGGGGGTCTCCAATCCACCGAGTTGCTGCACCAGGCCCCTTGGGAGGGTGCCCTCGGGGGCTGACCTAGGGTTAGGGTCAGACCCCAGGACGCCAGAAGGCTCAATCCGCCAGCTGTGCGGAGAAAGGTGTAGTGTGTCGAGGTGAGGTCTCTGTGGAGCGGGAGCGTGGGCCCAAGCGTTTTGGCGCAGGGGGCCTTCGAATGTCTTCGGGGACTCGGTGGGCCCTACCCATTCTCCTCCCTGAATGACCGGCGGCGCACCTAGCTGCCCTGGTGGCGGCGGGGTGCAGGGTGAGTCAGGCGCTTTGGCTCTGGTATCTCCAATCCCCAGCGTTGCGGTGCCAGGCCCCTTGGGAGCGGCCCCTCGGGTGCCAACCTAGGGTTAGGTTTAGCCCCTAGGAGGCAGGCAGGCCCTATTCACCAGCTGTGTGGATAGCGGAGTGGCGGACTGAGTTGAGGGCGCTGGTGAGTGGGAGCATGGGCCCGGGCGTTTTGACGCCGGGGGCCTTTGAAGGTCACCGTGTCTCTGAGGGCCCTGCCCTTTCTCCCTCCCTGAATAATGGCAGCACCCCAAGACCCTGGGTGGCAGCTGGGCGGCAAGGTGAGTCTGGCGCTGGGGCTCGGGGGTCCCCAATCCCTGGCATTGTGTCGCCAGGCCCATTGGGAAGGGCCGCTCGGAGGCCATTCTAGGGTTGCGTTTAGCCCCCAGAAGGCCAGTGGACCCGATCAGCGGCTGTGCAACAAGCGGAGGGTTGCCCCGAGTTGAGGGCGCTGGCGAGCCTGAGCATGACCCCAAGCGTTTTAGTGCGGGAGGCCTTTGAAGGTCAGCGGGGGCTTGGAGGGCCCTGCCATTTCTCCTTCCCTGAATGAATGGCGGCGCCCCTAGCGGCCCGTGTGGGGCGGGGCGGCAGGGTGCATCTGGCGCTTGGGCTTGGGGGTCCCCAATCCCCGGCGTTGCAGCGCCAGGCCCCTTAGGAAGGGAATCTCAGGGGCCGTCCTAGGGTTAGGGTTAGCGCCCAGGAGGCCGGCAGGCCCGATCCGCCAGCTGTGCAAGGAGCGGAGGTATGGGCCGAGCTGAGGGCGATGGCGAGCGAGAGCTTGAGCCCCAGCGTTTTGGCGCACTGGGTCCCGGAATGTTGCCATGGCTTGGAGTGCCTTGCCCCTTCTCTTGCCCTAAATAAACAGCGGCGCCCTAGCGGCTCTGTTGGCGGTGGGGGGGGAGGGTGAGTCCCATGCTGCGGCTCGGGGTCCCCATCCCCAGTGTTGTGACGCCAGGCCCCTGGGATGGACCCCTCGGGGGTCAACCTAGCCTTCGATTTAGCCCCCAGGAGGCTGGCAGGCCCTATTCGTAACCTGTGTGGAGAGTGAAGTGGCAGACCGAGGTGAGGGAGCTGGTGATTGGGAGCATGGGCCTGGGCGTTTTGGCACGGGGGGCCTTCGAAGGTCACTGTATCTTGGAGGGCCCTGCCCGTTCTCCTGCCCTGAATGAACAGCAGCACCCCAAGCCCCCGGGTGGCGGCTGGGCATCAGGATGAGTCAGGTGTGGGGCGGGGCGGCAGCGTGCATCCTGCGCTGGGGCTTGGGGGTCCACAATCCCCGGCATTGCAGCGCCAGGCCCCTTGGGAAGGGATCCTCAGGGGCCGTCCTAGGGTTAGGGTTAGCGCCCAGGAGGCCGGCAGGCCCAAGTCGCCGGCTGTGCGAGGAGCGGAGGTGCAGACCAAGTTGAGGGTGCTGGTGAACGTGAGCGTGGGCCCAAGCGTTTTGATTCGGGGGACCTTCGAGCATAGGAGGGGGTTCGGAGGGCCCTGCCCCTTCTCCCACCCTGAATGAACAGCGGCGTCCCTAGCGGCCGAGTGGGGAGGGGTGAAAGGGTGCATCCAGCGCTGGGGCTTGGGGGTCCCCAATCCTCGGCGTTGTGACGACAGGCCCCTTGGGTAGGGCCCCTCGGGGGCTGATGTATGGTTAGGGTTAGCTCCCAGGAGGCCGGCAGGCCCTGGGCCTTCGAATGTTGCCATGGCTCGAAGGGCCCTGCCCGTTCTCCTGCCCTGAATAACTAGCAGCGCCCTTAGCGGCTCCGTTGGAAGTGGGGCGGCAGGGGGAGTCCCGCGCTGCGGCTCGGGGATCCCCAATCCCCAGCGTTGCGGGGCCAGGCCCCTTGGGAGGGGCTCGTAGGGGGCCGACCTAGGGTTAGAGTTAGCACCCAGGAGGCGGCAGGCCCAATCCTCTGGCTGGGCAGCGAGAGGTGCGCGGGCCGAGGTAAAGGCTCTGGCGAGGGGGAGCGTGGGCCCCTGCATTTTGGCGGGAGGCTTCAAATGTCACCGGTTTCTCCAGGGCCTTGTCCCTACATTCGCCCTGAATGAACGGCGGCGCCCCAGGCGGCCTGGGCGGCGACAGTGCGGCAGGGGAGTCCGGTTCTGGGGCTCTGAGTCACCAATCCCCAGCGTTGCAGAGCCAGGCCCCTTGGGATGTGCCCCACGGGGCGGACCTAGGGTTTTGGTTAGCCCCAGGAGCTTGGCAGGCCCTATCCACCGGCTCTGAATCAAGTGGAGGGGTGGGCCGAGGTGAGGGCACTGGGAGCAAGAGCATGGGAGCCAACGTTTTTGCGCGGGGGGCCTTCGAAGGTCAGCTGGGGCTCGGAGGTCCCTGCCCGTTCTCCTGTCCTGATTGACCGGTGGTCCCCTAGCGGCTTGGGTGGCTGAAGGGCAGCAGGATGAGTCTGGCACTTGGGCACGGGGTCCCCATCCCCAGCGTTGCGTCACCAGGTCCCTTGGGAAGGGCCCCTCGGGGGCCGACCTATGGTTAGGGTTAGTCCCCAGGAGCCACGCAGGCCCGATACACCACCTGTGCATCGAGAGGACAGTTGGGCCGAGGTGAGGGTGCTGGTGAACGTGAGCCAGGGCCCAAGGGTTTTGGTTCGGGGCGCCTTCGAAAGTCGACGTGGGTTCTGAGGGCCCTGCCAGTTCTCTCACCCTGAATGAATGGTGGCGCCCCTAGCGGCCCGTGTGGGGCGGGGCGGCGGCGTGCATCCGGCGCTGGGGCTTGGGGGTCCGCAATCTCCAGCATTGCCACGCTGGGCCCCTTAGGAAGGGATCCTCAGGGGCCGTCCTAGGGTTAGGGTCAGCGCCCAGGAGGCCAGCAGGCCCGAGTTGCCGGCTCTGCAAGGAGCGGAGGTGAGGGCCGAGTTGAGGGTGCTGGTGAACGTGAGCGTGGGCCCAAGCATTTTGATTCCGGGCGCCTTCGAGCATAGGCGGGGGTTCGGAGGGCCCTGCCCGTTCTCCCACCCTGAATGAACGGCGGCGCCCCTAGCAGCCCGGGTGGGGAGGGGCGACAGGGTGCATCCTGTGCTGGGGCTTGGGAGTCCCCAAACCCCGGCGATGGAGCACCAGGCCCCTTGGGAGAGGCCCCTCGGGGGCAACCTAGGGTTAGGTTTAGCCCTCAGGAGGCCGGCAGGCCCTATTCGCCAGCTGTGTGGAGAGTGGGGTGGCGGACGGAGGTGAGGGCGCTGGTGAGTGGGAGGGTGGGTCTGCCGTTTTTGCGCAGGGGGGCTTCAAAGGTCACCGTGTCTCGGAGGTCCCTGCCCGTTCTCCTGTCCTGATGGACCGGTGGTCCCCTAGCGACTTGGGTGGCTGAAGGGCAGCAGGGTGAGTCTGGCACTTGGGCACGGGGTCCCCATCCCCAGCATTGTGTCACCAGGACTCTTGGGAAGGGCCCCTCGTGGGCCGTCCTAGG
The DNA here is from genome assembly GCF_024610735.1 of Ursus americanus. Taxonomy (NCBI): domain Eukaryota; kingdom Metazoa; phylum Chordata; class Mammalia; order Carnivora; family Ursidae; genus Ursus; species Ursus americanus. Next base: position 1,116,577 of record NW_028273644.1, on the reverse strand, counting down.
GTTAGGGTTAGCGCCCAGGAGGCCGGCAGGCCGGAGTCGCGGGCTGTGCGAGGAGCGGAGGTGCGGGCCGAGTTGAGGGTGCTGGTGAACATGAGCGTGGGCCCAAGTGTTTTGATTCCAGGCGCCTTCGAGCATAGGCGGGGGTTCGGAGGGCCCTGCCCCTTCTCCCACCCTGAATGAATGGCGGCGCCCCTAGCGGCCTGTGAGGGGAAGGGCGACAGGGTGCATCAGGCACTGGGGCTTGGGGGTCCCCAATCCCCGGCGATGCGGCGCCAGGCCCCTTGGGAGAGGACGCTCGGGGGCAACCTAGGGTTAGGTTTAGGCTCCAGGAGGCCGGCAGGCCCTATTCGCCAGCTGTGTGGAGAGTGCAGTGGCGGATGGAGGTGAGGGCGCTGGTGAGTGGGAGGGTGGGTCTGCCGTTTTTGCACGGGGGGCCTTGGAAGGTCGCCATGTCTGGGAGGGCCCTGCCTGTTCTCCCGCCCTGAATGATCGGCAACACCCAAAGCCCCCGGGTGGCGGCTGGGCGGCAGGGTGAGTCAGGTGCTGAGGTTCAGGGTCCCCAATCCGGTATTGCTGCGCCAAGCCCATTGGGAGTGGTCCTTTGGGGATCGATCTAGGGTTATAGTTAGCCCCCAGGAGGCCGGTGGACACGATCAGAGGCTGAGCATTACACGGAGGGTTGGGACTAGGTGAGGGCACTGGCGAGACTGAGCATGAGCCCAAGCTTTTTAGTGCGGGGGGCTTTCGAAGCTCGGCGGGGCCTCGGAGAGACCTGCCCATTCTCCCGCTCTGAATGACCGGCGGGGCCCCTAGCGGCTCGGGTGGCTGAAGGGGAGCAGGGTGAGTCCAGCACTTGGGCTCGGGGTCCCCATCCCTGGTGTTGTGGCGCTAGGCCACTTGGGAAGTGCCCCTCGGGGGCCGACCTATGGTTAGGGTTAGCTCCCAGGAGGCCGGCAGGCCCTGGGCCTTCGAATGTTGCCATGACTTGAATGGCCCTGCCTGTTCCCTGCCCTGAATAACCAGCGGCGCCCTTAGCGGCTCCGTTGGCGGTGGGGCGGCACGGGGAGTCCCGTGCTGCGGCTCGGGGATCCCCAATCCCCAGCGTTGTGGGGCCAGGCCCCTTGGGAGGGGCTCGTAGGGGGCCGACCTAGGGTTAGAGTTAGCACCCAGGAGGCGGCAGGCCCAATCCTCTGGCTGGGCGGCGAGAGGTGCACGGGCCGAGGTAAAGGCTCTGGCGAGCGGGAGCCTGGGCCCCTGCATTTTGGCGGGAGGCTTCAAATGTCGCTGGTTTCTCCAGGGCCCTGTCCGTTCTCCCGCCCTGAATGACCGGTGGCGCCCCTAGCGGCCCGGGTGGGGACAGTGCGGCAGGGTGAGTCGGGTTCTGGGGCTCTGAGTCACCAATCCCCAGCGTTGCAGAGCCAGGCCCCTTGGGATGTGCCCCACGGGGCCGACCTAGGGTTTTGGTTAGCCCCAGGAGCTTGGCAGGCCCTATCCACCAGCTCTGAATCAAGCGGAGGGGCGGGCTGAGGTGAGGGCGCTGGGAGCAGGAGCATGGGAGCCAACGTTTTTGCACGGGGGACCTTCGAAGGTCAGCTGGGGCTCGGAGGTCCCTGCCCGTTCTCCTGTCCTGATTGTCCGGTGGTCCCCTAGCGGCTTGGGTGGCTGAAGGGCAGCAGGGTGAGTCCGGCACTTGGGCAGGGGGTCCCCATCCCCAGCGTTGCGTCGCCAGGCACTTGGTAAGGGCCCCTCAGGGGCCGACCTATGGTTAGGGTTAGCCCGCAGCAGCCCAGCAGGCCCAATACACCCCCTGTGCATCGAGCGGAGAGTTGGGCCAAGGTGAGGGTGCTGGTGAACGTGAGCCAGGGCCCAAGGATTTTGGTTCCGGGCGCCTTCGAAGGCCGGCGGGGGTTCGGAGGGCCCTGCCTGTTCTCCCAACCTGAATGAATGGCGGCGCCCCTAGCGGCCTGTGTGGGGCGGGGCGGCAGCGTGCGTCCGGCGCTGGGGCCTGGGGGTCCGCAATCCCTGGCCTTGGGGCGCCAGGCTCCTTAGGAAGGGATCCTCAGGGGCCGTCCTAGGGTTAGGGTTAGCGCCCCGGAGGCCGGCAGGCCCGAGTCGCTGGCTGTGCGAGGAGCGGAGGTGCGGGCCGAGTTGAGGGTGCTGGTGAACATGAGCGTGGGCCCAAGCGTTTTGATTCGGGGTGCCTTGGAGCATAGGCGGGGGTTCGGAGGGCCCTGCCCGTTCTCCCACCCTGAATGAACAGCGGCGCCCCTAGCGGCCCGGGTGGGGAGGGGCAACAGGGTGCATCCGGCGCTGGGGCTTGGGGGTCCCCAATCCCAGGCGATGCGGCGCCAGGCCCCTTGGGAGAGACCCATCCGGGGCAACCTAGGGTAAGGTTTAGCTCCCAGGAGGCCGGCAGGCCCTATTCGCCAGCTGTGTGGAGAGTGCAGTGGCGGACGGAGGTGAGGGCGCTGGTGAGTGGGAGGGTGGGTCTGCCGTTTATGCGTGGGGGGGCCTTCGAAGTTCGCTGTGTCTCGGAGCGCCCTGCCTGTTCTCCCGCCCTGAATGATTGGCAACACCCCAAGCCCCCGGGTGGCGGCTGGGCGGCAGGGTGAGTCAGGTGCTGAGGTTCGGGGTCCCCAATCCCCGGCGTTGCTGCGCCAAGCCCCTTGGGAGTGGACCTTTGGGGATCGATCTAGGTTTATGGATAGCACCCAGGAGGCCGGTGGACCCTACCAGCAGCTGTGCGGCACGCAGAGGGTTGGGACGAGGTGAGGGCACTGGCGAGACTGAGCATGAGCCCAAGCTTTTTAGTGCGGGGGGCATTCGAAGGTCGGCGGGGCCTCGGAGGGACCTGCCCGTTCTCCTGCTCTGAATGATCGGCGGGGCCCCTAGCGGCTCGGGTGGCTGAAGGGCAGCAGGGTGAGTCCGGTACTTGGGCTCGGGGTCCCCATCCCCAGCGTTGAGTCGCCAGGGCCCTTGGGAAGGGCCCCTCGAGGGCCGACCTAGGGTTAGGGATAGCCCCCAGGAGGCCGGCAGTCCCGATACACCACCTGTGCGTCGAGCGGCGAGTTGGGCCGAGGTGAGGGTGCTGGTGAACATAAGCCTGGGCCCAAGCGTTTTGGTTCGGGGCACCTTCGAAGGTCGGCGTGGGTTCAGAGGGCCCTGGCAGTTCTCCCACCCTGAATGAATGGCGGCGCCCCTAGCGGCCTGTGTGAGGCGGGGTGGCAGGGTGCATCCGGCGCTGGGGCTTGGGGGTCCCCAATCCCCGGCTTTGCAACTCCAGGCCCCTTGCGAGTGGCCCTTCGGGGGCCGACCTACGGTTAGGGATAGCCCCCAGGAGGCCGGCACGCCCTATCAGCCGACTGTGAGGCGAGCGGAGGAGTGGGCCGATGTGAAGGCGCTGGTGAGCGGGAGCATTGGCCCAAGCATTTTGCTGTGGGGGGGCCTTCGATAGTCGCCCGGGGCTTGGAGTGCCATGCCCATTCTCTCGCTCTGAATGACCGGCGGGACCCTAGCGGCTCGGGTGGCTGAAGGGCAGCAGGGTGAGTCCGGCACTATTCCTCAGTGTCCCTATCCCCAGCATTGTGGTGCCAGGCCACTCGGGAAGGGCCTCTCGGGGTCCGACCTACAGTTAGGGTTAGTCCCCAGGAGGACAGCAGGCTTGATACACCACATGTGCAGCGAGCGGAGTGGTGGGCCGAGGTGAGGGTGCTGGTGAACATGTGTCTGGGCCGAAGCGTTTTGGTTCGGGGCACCTTCAAAGGTCAGAGGGAGTTAGGAGGGCCCTGCCAGTTCTCCAACACTGAATGAATGGTGGCGACCCTAGCGGCATGTGTGTTGCGGGGCGGTAGGGTGCATCCGGAGCTGGGTCTCAGGGGTCCCCAATGCCCGGCTTTGCGGCGCCAGGCCCCTTAGGAAGGGACCCTCAGGGGCCGTCCTAGGGTTAGGGTTGGCACCCAGGAGGCCGGCAGGCCCGATCTGCCGCCTGTGCGATGGGCGGCGGGGCGGTCCGAGGTGAGGGCGCTGGGGAGCGGGAGCATGGGCACCAGTGGTTTGGCGTGGGGGGCCTTTGAAGGTCACAGGGGGCTCGGGAGGCCCTGCCACTTCTTTCACCCTGAATCACCGGCGGCACCCGCAGCGACCGGGGTGGTGACAGTGCAGCAGGGTGAGTCTGGCTCTGGGGTTCTGAGTCTCCAATCCCAAGCATTGCAGAGCCAGGCCCCTTGGGATCTGCCCCACGGGGCCGACCTAGGGTTTCGGTTAGCCCCCAGGAGCCCGGGAGGCACTATCCACCAGCTCTGAATAAAGCAGAGGAGCAGGCCAAGGTGAGGACCCTGGCGAGCAGGAGCGTGGGAGCCAACATTTTGCGCGGGGGGCCTTCGAAGGCCGCAGGGGAAATGGAGGGCCCTGCCAGTTCTCCCACCCTGAATGAACTGAAGCACCCCTAGCGGCCTGAGTGATGGAGGGGCGGTAGGTGAATCTGGCGCTGGGCTCGGGGTCCCCAGTCCACCTCATTGCGCCGCCAGGCCCCTTGGGAGGGGCCCGTCGGGGGCTGACCTATGGTTAGGGTTAGCCCCCAGGACCCCGGCAGGTTCAATCTGCCAGCTGTGCGGCGAATGGAGTGGTGGGTCGAGGTGAGGCCTCTGTCGAGCGGGAGCATGGGCCCAAGCGTTTTGGCGCCAGAGGCCTTCGAATGTCTCCGGGGACTCGCCGTGCCGTGCCCAATCTCCTCCCTGAGTGACTGGCAGTGCCCCCAGCAGCCCAGGTGGTGGCGGGGTGGCAGGGTCAGTCAGGCACTGTGGCTTGGGTATCCCCAATCCCCAGTGTTGCGGCGCCAGGCCCCTTGGGATGGCCCCTCGGGGCCAACCTAGGGTTAGGTTTAGCCCCTAGGAGGCCCGCAGGCCCTATTCGCCAGCTGTGTGGAGACTGGAGTGGCAGACCGAGGTGAGGGCGCTGGTGAGCAGGAGCATGGGCCCCGTTGTTTTGGCCTGGGGAGCCTTTGAAGGTCTCCGTGTCTTGGATGGCCCTGCCCATTCTCCGGCCCTGAATGAACGGCACCACCCCAAGCCCCCGCGTGGCAGCTGGGCGGCAGGATGAGTCCAGTGCTGAGGCTTGGGCATCCCCAATCCCCGGTGTTGCGGCGCCAGGCCCCTTGGGAGGGGCTGCTCGGGGTCGATCTAGCATTTCGGTTAGCCCCCAGAAGGCCAGTGGACCCGATCAGCGGCTGTACAACACGCGGAGGGTTGGGCCGAGGTGAGGACGCTGGCTAGCCTGAGCATGAGCCTAAGCGTTTTAGCGCGGGGGGCCTATGAACGTCAGCAGATGCTCGGAGGGCCCTAACCATTCTCCTACACTGATCGACCGGTGGGCCCCTAGTGGCTCGGGTGGCTGAAGGACAGCAGGGTGAGTCCGGCACTTGGGCTCGGTGTCCCCATCCCCAGCGTTGCGACGCCAGGCCCCTTGGGAAGGGACCCTTGGGGGCCGACCTATGGTTAAGGTTAGTCCCCAGGAGACCTGCAGGCCCGATACACCACCTGTGCATCGAGCGGAAAGTTGGGCCGAGTTGAGGGTGCTTGTGAACATGAGCCTGGGTCCAAGCGTTTTGGTTCGGGGCGCCTTCGAAGGTCGGAGGGGTTCGGAGTGCTCTGCCCGTTCCCCCAGCCTGAATGAACGGCTACCCCCCTAGCAGTCTGGGTGCGGAGGGGCGGCAGGGTGCACCCGGCGCTGGGGCTTGGGGGTCCCCAATCCCCGGTGTTGTGACACCAGGCCCCTTGGGAAGGGCTCCTCCTGGGCCGGCCTAGGGTTAGAGTTAGCCCCCAGGATGCCAGCAGGCTCAATCCGCCAGCTGTGTGGCTAATGGAAGGGTGGGTCGATGTGAGGTCTCTGTCGAGCGTGCGCGGGCCGAAGCGTTTTGGCGCCAGGGTCCTTCGAATGTCTCTGGGGACTTGGTGGGCCCTAGCCATTACCTCCCTGAATGACCGGCGGTGCCTGTAGCGGCCTGGGTGGCAGTGTTGTGGCAGGGTGAGTCTGGCTCTGGGGCTTGGGGTCCCCGATCCCCGGCGTAGCGGCACCAGGACCCTTGGGAGGGGCCCCTGGGGGGCCGACCTAGGGTTAGGGTTAGCCCCCAGGAGGCCGGCAGGCCCTTTTCGCAACCTGTGTGGAGAGTGAACTGGCGGACCGAGGTGCGGGCGGTGGTGATTGGGAGCGTGGGCCTGGGCGTTTTGGTGTGGGGGGCCTTTGAAGGTCGGCGGGGGTTTGGAGGGCCGTGCCCGTTCTCCCACCCTGAATGACTGGTGGCACCCCCAGCCGCCCTGGTGGCGGCAGGGTGGCAGCGTGAGTCAGGCGCTGCAGCTCGGGAATCTCCAATCCCCAGCGTTGTGGCACCAGGCCCCTTGGGAGCGGCCCCTCGGGTGCCAACCTACGGTTAGGTTTAGCCCCTAGGAGGCTGGCAGGCCCTATTCATCAGCTGTGTGGATAGCAGAGTGGTGGACCGAGGTGAGGGCACTGGTAAGCGGGAGCGTGGGCCCGGGCGTTTTGGTGCGGGGGGCCTTTGAAGGTCACCGTGCCTCGGAGGGCCCTGCCCATTTTCCCTCCCTGAATAATGGCAGCACCCCAAGCCCATGGGTGGAGGCTGGGCCTGGCTCTGGGGCTTGGGGTCCCCGATCCCCAGCGAAGCGGCACCAGGACCCTTGGGAGGGGCCCCTGGGCGGCCGACCTAGGGTTAGGGTTAGCACCCAGGAGGCCTGCAGGCGGGATCCGCCCGCTGTGAGGGGAGCGGAGGGGCAGGCCGAGGTGAGGGCGCTGGAGAGCAAGAGCGTGGGCCCAAGCGTTTTGCCACCTGGGGCCTTCGAATGTCTCCGGGGACTCAGATGGCCTTGCCCATTCTCCTCCCTGAATGACCGGCGGCGTACCTAGCAGCCCAGGTGGCGGCAGGGCAGCATGTGAGTCCGGCGCTGGGACTCGGGGATCCCCAATCTACCGCGTTGCGGCATCAGGCTCCTTGGTGGGGGCCCCTCGGGGGCTGACCTAGGGTTAGGGTTAGCCTCCAGGATGCTGGCAGGCTCAGTCCGCCAGCTGTGTGGCGAATGGAGGGGTGGGTCGAGGTGAGATCTCTGTTGAGTGGGAGCGTGGGGCCAAGCGTTTTGGCACCGGGGTCCTTCGAATGTCTCAGGGGACTCAGCGGGCCCTGACCGTTCTCCTCCCTGAATGACCGGTGGTGCCCCTAGCAGCATAGGTGGCAGCGGGGAGGCAGGGTGAGTCAGGCGCTTTGGCTCGGGTATCCCCAATACCCAGTGTTGAGGCGCCAGGCTCCTTGGGAGTGGCCCCTCAGGGGCTAACCTAGGGTTAGGTTTAGCCCTTAGGAGGCCATCAGGCCCTATTCACCAGCTGTGTGGAGAGCGGAGTGGCCGACCGAGGTGAGGGCGCTGGTGAGCGGGATGGTGGGCCTGGCGTTTTGGCGCGGGGGGCCTTTGAATGTCACTGTGTCTCGGAGGGCCCTACCCGTTCTCCCGCCCTGAATGAATGGCACCACCCCAAGTCCCCGGGTGGCGCCTGGGTGGCAGGGTGAGTCCAGTGCTGAGGCTCTGGGGTTCCCAATCCCCAGCGTTGTGGGGGCAGGCCCCATGGGAGGGGCTCCTCGTGGGCCTACCTAGGGTTAGAGTTAGCCCCCAGGAGGCTGGCAGGCCCAATCCTCAGGCTGGGCAGGGATAGGTGGGCAGGCCGAAGTAAAGGTGCTGGGGAGCGGGAGCTTGGTCCCTTGCATTTTGGTGCAGGAGGCTTCAAATGTTGCAGGTTTCTCCAAGGCCCTGTCCCTTCTCCAGCCCTGAATGACCGGTGGCGCCCCTAGCGGCCTGGGTGGCAGCGTTGCGGCAGGGTGAGTCTGGCTCTGGGCCTTGGGGTCCCCGATCCCCAGCGTAGTGGTACCAGGACCCTTGGGAGTGGCCCCTGGGGGGCCGACCTAGGGTTAGGGTTAGCCCCCAGGAGGCCGGAAGGCCCCATCTGCCCACTGTGCGGGGAGCGGAGGGGTGGGCCAAGGTGAGGGTGCTGGGGAGCGGGAGCATGTGCTGGGGCATTTTGGTGCAGGGGGCCTTTCAAGGTAACCTGGGGCTCCGAAGGCCCTGCCCCTTCTCTCGCCCTGAATCACCAGCGGTGCCCCTAGCGGCCTGGGTGGCGACAGTGCATCAGGGTGAGTTCGACTCTGGGGCTCTGAGTCACCAATCCCCAGCCTTGCAGAGCCAGGCCCCTTGGGATGTGCCCCATGGGGCCGACCTAGGGTTTCGGTTAGCCCCCAGGAGCCCGGCAGGCCCTATCCACCAGCTACGAACCAAGAGGAGGGGCGGGCCGAGGTGAGGGCGCTGGTGAGCAGGAGCATGGGAGCCAAGGTTTTTGCGCAGGGGGCCTTCGAAGGTCAGCGGGGTCTCGGAGGGCCCTGTGGGTTCTCCTGCCCTAATTGAGCGGGGGGCCCCTAGTGGCTCGGGTGCCTGAAGGGAAGCAGGGTGAGTCCAGCACTTGGGCTCGGGGTCCCCATCCCCAGCGTTGCGACGCAAGGCCCCCTGGGAAGTCCCCTCGGTGGCCAACCTATGGTTAGGGTTAGCCCACAAGAGGCCAGCAGGCCAGATACACCACCTGTGCATCGAGTGGAGAGTTGGGCCGAGGTGAGGGTGCTGGTGAACATGAGCCTGGGTCCAAGCGTTTTGGTTCGGGGCGCCTTCGAAGGTTGGCGGGGGTTCGGAAGGCCCTGCCCGTTCTCCCACCCTGAATGAACGGTGGCGCCCTAGCGGCCCAGGTGGGGAGGGGTGGCAGGGTGCATCCGGCGCTGGGGCTTGGGGGTCCCCAATCCCCGGCGTTGCAGCGCCAGGCCCCTTGGGAGGGGCCCCAAGGGGGCCAACCTAGGTTTAGGTTTAGCCCCGAGGAGGCTGGCAGGCCCTATTCACCAGCTTTTTGGAGACTGGAGTGGCGGACCGAGGTGAGGGCGCTGGTGAGCGGGAGCGTGGGCCTGGGTGTTTTGTCTCGGGGAGGCTTTGAACGTTTCCGTGTCTCGGAGGACCCTGCCCGTTCTCCCGCCCTGAATGAACGGCAGCACCCCAAGACCCGGGTGGCGGCTGGCTGGCAGGGTGAATCCAGTGCTGAGGTTCGGGGTCCCCAATCCCCGGCGTTGCGGCGTCAGACCCCTTGGGAGGGGCCCTTCGGGGGTCGATCTAGGGTTACGGTTACCTCCAGAAGGCCTGTGGACCCGATCAGCGTCTGTGCAACACGCAGAGGGTTGGGCCGAGGTGAGGGTGCTGCCGAGCCTGAGCATGAGCCCAAGTGTTTTATCGTGGGGGGCTTTTGAAGTTTGGTGGGGGCTCGGAGGGTCCTGCCCGTTCTCCTTCCCTGATTGACCGGTTGGCCCCTAGCGGCTCGGGTGGCTGAAGGGCAGCAGGATGAGTCCGGCACTTGGGCTCAGGGTCCCCATTGCCAGCGTTGCGATGCCAGGTCCCTTGGGAAGGGCCCATCGGGGGCTGACCTGTAGTTAGGGTTATCCCCCAGAAGGCCAGCAGGCCCGATACACCACCTGTGCGTCGAGCGGAGGGGCGGGCCGAGGTGGGGGCGCTGGGGAGCAGGAGTGTGGGTCCAAGCGTTTTGGTGTGGGGGGCCTTCAAAAGTCGGCGGGGGCTTGGAGGGCCCTGCCTGTTCTCCTGCCCTGAATAACCGGCGGCGCCCCTAGTGCCCCGGGTTACCGTGGGGCGGCCGTATGAGTCCGGCGCTGGGGCTCAGGGGTCCCCAATCCCAGGCCTTGCAGCTCCAGGCTCGTTGGGAGGGGCCCATCGGGGGCCAACCTAGGTTTAGGGTTAGCCCCCAGGAAGCTGGCAGGCCTGATCCGCTGGCTGTGTAGCGAGCAGAGGGGCAGGCCGAGGTGAGGGCGCTGTTGAGCGGGAGCGTGGGCCCAAGCATTTTGGCGTGGGGGCATTCGAAAATCACCGGGGGTTAAGAGCGCACTTCCCGTTCTACCTTGCTGAAAGCCGGACGGCATACCTAGCGGCTCGGGTTGCAGAGGGGCGGCAGGGTGAGTACAGTGCTGGGGCTCAGGGATCCCTAATCACCAGCATTGCAGCACCAGACCCCTTGGGAGGGGCCCCTCGGGGGCTGACATAGGGTTTGGGTTAGCCTCCAGGAGGCCGGCAGGCCCGATCCACCAGTTGTGCGGCGAATGGAGGGTCAGGCGGAGGTGAGGCCACTGGCGAGTGGGAGCATGGGCCCAGGCGTTTTGCCGTGGGGGTCCTTCAAAAGTCGCCTGAGGCTCAGAGGGCCCTGCACATTCTTCCGCCCTGAATGACCGGCGGCTACCCTAGCGGCCCGGGTAGAGGATGGGCGGTATGGTGAGTCAGGTGCTGGGGCTCGGGGTCCCCAATCCTTGGCGTTGGAGCTCCAGGCCCCTTCAGAAGGGGTCTAGGGGCCGACCGAGCATTACTGTTAGCCCCCAGGAGGCCGGCAGACCCGATCTGCCAGCTGTATGGTGAGCAGAGGGGCGGGCCAAGGTGAGGGCGCTGTTGAGCGGAATCCTGGGCCCAAGAGTTTTGGCGTGGGGGGCATTCAAAAGTCGCCGGGGGCTCAGAGCACCCTTCCCGTTCTACCGCACTCGGGGGTCAATCTAGGGTTACGGTTAGCCCCCAGAAGACCGGTGGACCCGATCAGCGGCTGTGCAACACGTGGAGGGTTGCCCCGAGGTGAGGGCGCTGGCGAGACTGAGCATGAGCCCAAGCGTTTTAGGGTGGGGGTCCTTTGAAGGTCAGCAGGAGCTCGGAGGGCCCTAACCGTTCTCCTGCACTGATTGACCAGTGGGCCCCTAGCGGCTCGGGTGGCTGAAGGGCAGCAGGGTGAGTCTGGCACTTGGGCTCGGTGTCACCATCCAGCGTTGCGACACCAGGCACCTTGGGAAGGGACCCTGGGGGGCCGACCTATGGTTAGGGTTAGCCCTCAGGAGTCCGGCAGGCCCGATACACCACCTGTGTGTCGAGCGGAGAGTTGGGCCGAGGTGAGGGTACTGGTGAACATGAGCCTGAGCCCAAGCGTTTTGGTTCGGGGCAACTTCGAAGGTCGGCGGGGGTTCGGAGGGCCCTGCCAGTTCTCCCACCCTGAATGAATGGCAGCGCCCCTAGCAGCCCGTGTGGGGCGGGGGTGGCAGGGTGCATCAGGCACTGGGGCTTGGGGGTCCCCAATCCCTGGCGTTGTGGCGCCAGGCCCCTTAGGAAGGGACCCTCAGGGGCCGTCCTAGTGTTAAGGTTAGCGCCCAGGAGGCCGGCAGGCCCAAGTAGCCGGCTCTGCGAGGAGCAGAAGTGTGGGCCGGTTTGAGGGCGATGGCGAGTGGGAGCATGGTCCCCAGGGTTTTGGCGCCCTGGGCCTTCGAATGTTGTCATGGCTCAGAGGGTCCTGCCCGATCTCCTGCCCTGAGTAACCAGCGGCGCTCCTAGCGGCTCCGTTGGCAGTGGGGCGGCAGGGTGAGTCCTGCACTTTGGGTCGGGGATCCCCAATCCCCGGCGCTGCTGTGCCAGGCTCCTTGGGAGGGGCTCCTCGTGGGCGACCTAGGGTTAGAGTTAGCCCCCAGGAGGCTGGCAAGCCCAATCCTCTGGCTGGGCGGCGAGAGGTGGGCGGGCAGAGGTAAAGGCCCTGCCCAGCGGAAGCGTGGGCCCCTGCATTTTGGCGTGGGAGGCTTCAAATTTTGCTGATTTCTCCAGGGCCCTGTCCGTTCTCCCACCCTGAATGACCGGTGGCGCCCCTAGCGGCCCGGTTGGTGGCAGGGCGGCAGGTGAGTCCGGCGCTGGGGCTCAGAGGTCCCCAATACACTGCGTTGCGGCACCAGGCCCCTTGTGAGGGGCCCCTCGGGGGATGACCTAGGGTTAGGCTTAGCCCCCAGGACGCCGGCAGGCTCAATCCGCCAGCTGTGCAGAGAATTGAGGGGTGGGTCGAGGTGAGATCTCTGTCGAGCGGGAGCTTGGGCTCAAGGATTTTGGCGCCGGGGGCTTTCGAATGTTTCTGGGGACTCGACGGGCCCTGCCCATTCTCCTCCCTGAGTGAATGGCAGCGCCCCTAGCAGCCTAGGTGGTGTCAGGGCGGCAGGGTGAGTCAGGCACTGTGACTTGGGTATCCCCAATCCCCAGCATTGTGGCGCCAGGCCTCTTGGGAGGGGCCCTTGGGGGCGACCTAGGTATAAGGTTAGTCCCCAGGAAGCCAGCAGGCCCGATCCGCCAGCTCTGCAGGGAGCGGAGGGGTGGGCCGAGGTTAGGGAGCAGGCGAGCAGGTGCTTGGGAGCCAGAGTTTTTGCGCGGGGGTCCTTCGAAGGTCGCAGGGGGATCGGAGGGCCCTGCCCGTTCTCCCTTCCGGAATGACTGGCAACGCCCCTAGCGCCCTGGGTGCTTGCTGGGTGGCAGAGTGAGTTCAGCACTGGGGCTCGGGGGTCCCAAATCCCCAGCATTGCGGTGCCAGGCTCCTTGGGAGGGGCCCCTCGGGGGCCGACCTAGGGTAAGTGTTAGCCCCCAGGAGTCCAGCAGGCCCCTTCCACCAGCTCTGCAGCAGGCGGAGGGGCAGGCCAAGGTGAGGGCAATGGCGAAAGGGAGTGTGGGCCCAAGCGTTTTGGTGCAGGGGGCCTTCAAAAGTCCTGGGGGCTTGGAGGGCCCTGCCCGTTCTCTCACCCTGAAAGACTGGCGGCGCCCCTAGCAGCCCTGGTTGCTGGGGGCAGCAGGGTGACTCCGGCGCTGGCCTCGGGGGTCCCCAATCCCCGGCACTGTGGCACCAGGCCCCTTGGGAGGGGCCCCTCGGGGGCCGACCTAGGGTTAGGGTTTGTCCCCAGGAGGCCGGCAAACCCGCGCTAAGTGGTTCTGGCAATGTAACAAAAATGCCATACACTTATCTGTAAGAAATAACAGTGTACAGGAACCCTCTTAGCCCTAACATTATCCTTTCTGAATATGGAAGCCAGCCCCAAAGTGGTTGTGGAAGTCTGACGAATGCGCTAAGCACTTTTCTCTGAGTCACCACACTATACAGGGAAAGACCAATGTACATCATCTTTCACGAGTAGGAAGCATTAATGAAAAGGTTCTGAAATTTCGAGGACTCTGACCCATCCTTATTGGTAATAAACCACCGTGTACAGGAAAACACCTTCAACTCTCATCAGCCTCCTCAATCCTGATTCTGATTCAACTTTGGGGGTGTAGGACTAGGGAAATGTCCACACCTTATTGCTAAGAAAGATCGATGTCAGGGTAATGCCCTTCAAGTCACCTCAGCCTTCCTGAAGACGGAAGCAGGAATCAAGCTGGTTATGTTACCATGAGGTAAGGAAGATGTGCATATAAGTGAGAAACAACAGTGGGCAGGACCTCTCTTCCAACGAACATTATCTTTGCTTAATGTTAAATCCCTATGGTAAGTGGTTGTGGGCATTTGTGAGGTCAAAATCTTGAGTGTTTTGTAAAACCTCTTGGCCATACACATATGAGACTAAGGTAGTTGGGGACTCCTAGGAAGTGATTTGTCCACTGTCAAAAATATGAAAAGATAAGAGACAGATGAGGTCTCCTCAGGCATTGTCCTTTATCCTCATCCTCCGTGAGGATGGTCATCTCTGGACAGCTCAGTGACAGGGTCTCATTCACAGTGGGGGCATCTGTTCCTCACAGACATCAGGCAGGGAAATGGATTTGGTTCTCTGTGCCAGCCCAGCCACAGCTGAGTGTCACAGCACCCTCTCGTGGGCTCATAAGAGTTTCACTGTCACCAGGCAGGTCATTGTATTTGATAAACCACTGTGAGAGTTTGCAATTGCCTTCATCTGCAACCTCCTAGAAGCAAATGCAGGTCTCTGGTACCATGTGAAGTCATGTGAAGGCATTGTGAGAAAGTGTCCTTTTGCTTAAGAAAAACATGGCTGGGGCTCCTGGCTGGCTCAGCCAGTTAAGCATGTGCCTTTGGCTCAGGTTATGATCCCAGGGTTCTGGGATCGAGCCGAGGCTCCCTGCTCAGCAGGAAAGGAGGTAGGGAAATAGCTTAGAACCCACAGAGAATGTGAATAAAGGGGAGTGAAATGGAACTTGGTCTGTGTTTTGCTTTAGGGATTGGAAGTTAGTTTTTTCTCAATTGTGATTGTTCTTGAAACAGAAAACCTGTATTTTTTTTCCTTTAATTTTTTTCTAATAATAATTTTTTATTATGGTATGTTAGTCACTATACAGTATTTCCTTAGTTTTTGATGTAGTGTTCCGTGATTCATTATTTGCATATAACACCCAGTGCTCCATGCAATATGTACCTTTCTTAATACCCATCACTGGACCATCCCAATCCCCCACCCCTCTCCCCTCTGAAGCCCTCAGTTTGTTTCCCAGAGTCCATAGTCTCTCGTGGTTCATTCCCCCTTCTGTTTAGGGTCCATTGTCTAACGAGACAGACAGTGGAAGTTCACCAAATATAAGATCGAAATTTCATTGTTCATTATAGATACCGCCAAGTAGTTCCCAGACATTTCATTCTACTGCAGTAATTCATTATACCTGTGCAGATGCACGTGGAAGACAATTGATGCATGTATAGTGGTAATAAAACACGCCCCTCAGCAGTAGAATAATAGAGGATGCACATGTGTAAAATTATTCGACTACAGCTTCCGTGCTTTCCCTTTGGTTCCTTATTATCTATGAAATTGGACAATTTTTGTTCTCTAGGCTTAAAACTCATTGTCAGTATTTAGAGTTTTTCAATGCTGATCTTCTCCTTTATAAGTTACCAAAAACCTAAAATATGTATGAACTTTAAAAAACGCTATTTTGAAAATTACAGCAGGGAAGTCCCATTTTGTAAATATTGTGTTAATGGATCTCTATTTTGACATCAGTGTTCATTAGAAATGATGACATTTCATGTGAGTATAAATATCAATGTGAAAAAGAAAAGGTAGGAAGAACCTTGAATGTTTAAGTAATTGGCGAAATGACAGGTGTGTGTGTGTGTGTGTGTGTGTGTGTGTGTGTGTAATTGATTTTCAATGAATGGTTCAGCTTCTTGTAGGACTTCCGAGAGAGCCCAGGTGAACCTTTCAATGAGTTGGTATCTGTTTTCAGAACATGGGAATCTCTTAGTCCAATAGTCAATCAGGCAAGCTTTGAGGTCTTGAAGAGTTTCAGTCCTCAGCGATGGTGTTGCAGACCCTTGTGAGTAAACCCTAGGGTATGTTCAGAGCCCTCATTAGCTGGTACCAATGTGTGACAATTTCAGACAGCATTTCCCAAAGAAGTACCTCTTGAGTCTCTGTCCTTGTCAGTTCCCTACACTTCCTTACACTAGTTATGTGATCAGTGTTTCAGGATAATCCCCACATGTGATTTTTGCTATTTCCTACTAGTCCTATCTGTTTCTCATCTTCTTTTCTGGTAGGGGTTGGGAAGCAACCTGTGTGGCGTAGGAAGGGGTGTGCTAGTTGTCTGCCTTCAGAGGAACGAATGATGCCTAGAAATTGTACTGTAGTTTGAGGTCAATTGTCCATCCTCTGAGTGTCAGGAATTCCATCACTTTACTTTGATGCTAGTCTGCTCTTCAAGCAGTCCTCAGAAATAAGGACGCCATCCATCTAGGGAATACTGGTTTGTGTGTATGTTTTCATTTTAGGAAAGGCCTTGCTGTTCCTGAAAATAATACTGTAGAGCACCCTTTCCTGTACTTATTGGCCATCAGTCAATCTTTTGTGAAGTATTTGTTTATAAATAGACTTTTTATGGTTGATGAGCAGGAATTCTTTATTGACAAGTCTTTGTCAGTGTGTGTATTGCAAATCTTTACTTTCCAGCCTGCGGTTCACTTTTTCACTTTCTCATGGTCATAAGATAAGGAGAAATGTCACATTTTTATGAAGTCCCACTGAATTCTTCTAAATGGTTAGTGCACCCTATGTCCTACCCCAAGATTGACAGGTTCTACGTTTTCTTTCAGAAACTGTCCAATGGGAAACACAATTCATCTCAAATTTATAAATTACATTTTTAATTCTAATAGGGTATTTATAGGCTGTTTTGGATTTTCTATGTACACAATCGTATTATCTGTGAATAGTCAAATTATCCCCTCAATTCTTATACTTTTTGTTTCTCTTGCCTTCTAACACTGGTAGATTCTCTGATGCCACGTTGAATAGAGCAGCATTGTTTGAAGATTTTAATATACCTTTCTCAATATCTGACAGAAAAAGCAGACAAATCATTGGTAACAAATGTGACCTAATTGACATATAGGGAACATTCCATAATAAGTGCAGAATACATTATTTTCAAGTGGTCATAGACTCTTTACCCAAATAGATGATAGGTGGGGCCACGAATCAAGGCTACAAATGTTAAACCCTGATATTAACTAGATTCTGTTCTTAGACCACAGGGGAATTGAGCCACAGTCATAGCGAAAAGAAAACCAGGAAGTCCTTTAATGTTTAAAAATTAAATGGAAGTTTGCTACATATCCTAAAGGTCAGAGAGGGAATCTCAATGGAAATTCTGAACCTTTTCTATGAGGGCTTACACACAATGGCACTTTCTTTGTGAAGAGCATTATAATATCCTAGACAGGTGTTGAGCCTTAAGTCAGAGTTCTGCCTGCCCCAGCCACACCTGGCAGCCTTGGCCTGTGGTCCCCCTCAGCTGTCCTTTCTGGTGGTCCTGAGCTAAGGGGGTCATCATGGCCATATGGAAATGGGAAGCTCCCCACTCATAGTGATGGCAGTGCCCCCTCCCCAGCTGCCCTTTCTGGTGGCTCTGAGCTAAGGGGGTCAACATGGCCATATGGAAATTAGAAGCTCCCCACTCTTAGTGATGACGTTGCTATCGTATCATCCTCACCAGTCCAACAACATGATTTTTGAGTGAAATATGACACAAGAGCGACTTCTTGGCCTTCCTTCAGGTTTGAAAATCATCTGGTGAGTCATCTATTAGGAATATGGATTCAACATGTGTTCTTTCTTCTGGAAAAGAAATAGACCCAATAGCAATTATGGCTTCCTGAGCACCTGTTCTTGAGAGACATCATACTGGCTCTTGTAGCATTCTCCCTTAAACTTCTCAACTAGGGTGTAGATATTTTTAGGCACATGTTCAGGTGGTTAGACAGGGACTTAGATGATATGAGTCACAGAGGATTTTAGTGTCAGAAACCTAAGTGGGATCCCCAAATTGACTCCAAATCCCCTGTTGTTCCATACAGGGTACTATTTCCCTCTTATCTCTGGTCTTCTCGATCTGGAACCTATCAAGTATCAGGACTTTCTTGTCATGTGGACAACTGGAACGAATTCAGCGGGCCTTTTCACCTCTGCCAATGGTGATCATTAAGATCATTATCTCAGTGGAGGACCTCTGGGTAAGATACTCAAAGATCCTTAGGAATACAGACAGTATAATATTTTCCTGGTATTAAAGTTACTGAAACCAACTATCTCTTTTAGTCGATTCAGGCTCTGGTATGTTCAGAGGGTGCTGTAAAACAGGTCTGAAATAGTATTTAAAAACACTCAGCTCAGCCTCTTCTACAACATGAGACAATGCTTATAAACATGGCTAAAATATTCCCTTACCTACGATGACTTCCCAGCCATCGTAGTGTTTATATGGTATGACTGTGACTTACATTAGTCAACATTTGCAGAGAAAGAACTTAGTGCATCCAGGGGTCACTTCATGTTGAAATTAGTTTGTGACAATGAGCTACTGTGTTTTATTCTGCAGTCCAAGGGAATGGTGCCAGACATCTCTAAGGTGTCTAGCAGTTCTACAATTCTGATTTTAAGTGGTCTGTGTGCTTCAGAGATTTGGGCAGGAGAAGGGCAGGAGTTCAGAGACTGTGAACACTTCTGTTACCTGTGCTGACCATGGAGCAGGCCGCCTTCTGTGGACATCATTTTGATTTCTTGGTACTCTTGGGAAAGGTGCTTTTGTCTCACATTCCTCCATTTAGGAGTAATTATAATGATGAAAGTAATTTTTATCTTATATCATCTGTGGGCCCTGATCCTGGGCTCCCAGGTAAGCTATCCTTTAACATTTTACCCAGCTCAAAATGACTGGGCAAAACCTGAAAGCATGATCCCTATTTCTGCCTCAAGCACATGTTGTACATCTGCTTCGAGAAGAAAACAATAACCAAAAATGCCAACATAAAGATAAGAGAAAATAAAGAACCTCTTTGGCTCCCATAAGATTAAAGTCATACTGACATGTGCATACTGAAAATGCATGAAATCATTGCATTTCCTAAAGCCCAAGTCTTGGAGGGTCTGATAGTCACTGACTATGCCCAGAACCAGGCACACCCCAGCAGGGAGGGCTGGTGCAGAAAGGGAAGGGGCAGGACTCTGAGGGTGGTCTACAGCTAGAGAGGTCCCTAGAAGGGGCCAGGTTGTGTGGGGGCCCCAGCCCACGAGCCCACCCATGCCTGTGCCTGGTGTTGGGTAGAGGAGGCTCCTCTTGTGCCCCCTGCACTTTCAGGGTTCCAGGGGCTTGAGGACTGGTTGCGCAGCATCCAAGGAGCTCAGGCACCACCCTCCCAGACCATTCACCACTTGGGGGTGGAGCTACATCACTGTGGGCTGGCCCAGATTTGCAGTGGGTTGCAGACTTGGGGCAGAAGAAGGGGCACTGAGAGAGAGAGAGTTGCCCTGTGGAGATCCCTGCTGGTGAGTGAGCAGCATGCACTGGGGTGGGGGTCCGGGGGTAGGGTGCGCCTCAGGTGGGAGGCAGGGTTCTGGAAGGGCACATGAAGAGGGTTCATTGTGGGGACTCAGGTGAGTTTTCATTTTCCCTTTAAAGTCTCTTCTGCCCCATGTCCTCAACTGGCCTTATCTCCATACCCGTGAACTCCAGGGCGCCCGCTCCCCTGAGCTTTGGTGGGATGGGTTGCAGAATTTCAGGGTTTCCCCTGTTCCCCTGGAAGAGTGCGGGAAAGGACCTCACACAATCCCCACATTTAGTTCTCTGACACAGTGCAGGTGATGTCTCTTGAGCAGTACCCCGAGTTCAGCAGGGTGTGGCCTGGTCCCCCAGGCACAGGTGTGGCAGTAGCAAGCCCCAGAGCCATCCCCCAACTTCAGCATTATGCCCCCTGTGCCCCCGGGTTAGTGGTAATTGGCTATTAGAGTCATGCAGGAAAATCCTCCAGGTGGGGGCCTGGAGGCGTGCGTAAACCAGACCCCACTCTAGTTGCATTGGGAATAGATGAATTGAGGGTTTCTTTAGAAGAGTAAGTCTGCTTTCCAGAAAAGGCAAGGTCATTGGTCTGTTGAGAATGAAGATAATTACTGACAAACAACAAGTATGTGTTGCCCCTTCACCCAGAAACCGAAGCAGGTGTGCAGGCTTTAGGTCAGAGGTGCCTTCTTCTCCCCAGCTGACAACACTTCTCTGCTCTGGCTCCAAGACACCCGAGGTTTTGAACGTTAGCATCGGAGTCAGCGAGGCAGCTTGTCACAGGACGCCAGTGTTCAGAGAAAGCACAGGTATGTTTGGCAAAATGTCCTATCTATGTCAGGGCTGGAGGTAAAACCTCTCATTATCCCAAAACCTCCTGGGCTTTTCTCTTTTCTCTAGTTGAGCCACAAAGTAAAATTGAATTAGCTGTCAGGATTCTGGGTTTGGTGCAAGAATTACTTAGTTTCCCTGCAGGTAGAACTTTGCAGGGGATCACAATTTCTCTGTCCATTTATTGCTTACAAATGTATTTTGACCATCTGTTTCCTAGGAACCCTCTTTTATTAGAAAGGGAAGGTGAGATTCACTCTGTGCCTGTTTGTAACATCTAATTTGTTCATTCATCTAACAGTGTTTATTCAATTGGGCCTAAGATATGGTTGAGTGGCCAGCATCTAGAGTTAGGTGGCTTTTTTTTCATCTGATACAGACTTGGATGATGTCATTTGACAAAGGTGATGTTTCATCATTGATTAGTTTATTCGTCAGAAGAGTTAAAATTAGGGTGGAGGGAAAATTGAAAATAATCCAAAGCAGCCTGCTCCTGTTTAAAAGTTGAGCTTGACTTTCTAGTTTTACTAAAAGTATTATCTCGATATTTTGAGGTGCCATATTCTCTCTGTAGTTTCTTTGGTGGTGGAGTCAGAAGGAGAGTCTGGGAATTCTTTTGGATAGTGGCATGCTGGTGGCTTCAAGGGGCTTGGCGTCAGGAGCCTTGGGGTGAAGTCTGCAACTGCTTGCCTGACCCTGGGTGCATCTCCCAGAGGTTTTGTTTCCTCTTATGAAATTGCTGGCAGATAATGTTCTGCTTAAAGGGGAACCCTCCCATCCTGTTGGTGGCAATGCAAAGTGGTTCAGCCAGTCTGGGAAACAGTGTGGGGGTTCCTCAAAAAGTTAAACATTGAACAACCCCATGATCCAGCAATTGCTCTCCTATGTAATTACCCAAAGGATACAGAAATGCAGATTCGAAGGGGGTCCATGCACAATGATGTTTATGGCAGTAATGTCCACAGTAGCCAAACTATGGAGAGAATCCCAAAGTCCATGCACTGATGAATGGATAAAGCAGATGTGGGATACCTATATATAATGGAATATGACCCAGCTTCAAAAAGAATGAAATCTTACCATTTGCAAGGATGTGCATGGACCTAGAGTGTATTAAGCTAAGCAGAATCAGTGAGGAAAGACAAATATCCTATGCTCTCACACTTGTGGAATTTCAGAAAAAAAAAACAGATGAACAGAGTGGAGGGGTGATGAGAGAGGCAAACAAGGAAATAGACTCAACCTTGGAGAACAAACTGAGTGTTGCTGCAGGACAGGGGCGTGGGGGGAAGAGTTAAATGGGTGAGGGGTATTAAGGATGGTACTTGTGATGAGCACCGGGTACTGTATGCAGGTGAGGAATCACTAAATCCTACCCCTGAAGCGAATATTCCATGGCATGTGAACTAACTGGAATTTAAGTAAGAGAAGAAAGGAAAAAGTGTTCTGCTTCATGAAGAGTGAGGTAAAATTGTAGTGATTTGGGCTGTACTATTCTATAGATGAGAGTTGTAAAACACCCTGTTGTAAGATACACTAGTTTCTTATCACATAAGGAGTCCTCAGAAAGCTGCAATGAAAGATTCAGGTCTCAGAGCATGTTCATGTTCCACTGATATGTTACAATTTGCACAGGTAGGAAAAAAGGTGGAGAGAAAGGCAACAGAAAGGGAAAGTAGGTGTGAACCTTTCATTAGTTAGCATTATATCTTTCTCATGAAAGCCTTGCGCCAGTGTGATTTTGGAAGAAGAGGGGGAATCCAGGAGCATTGCAGGAGATGGGGGAGTTCCAGGTCTGGGTAAAGCTGACAGGGGTCCCAGATGAGAGCTGAATGCATTCTGCAGCAGGGTATGGGCAGGGTGGGCTCCAAGGGTGGCTGTGGGTCTCCTGGGTGAGAGTTGTGACAGGTGAGGGCTCTGTGCAAGTTCCTGGCTGAGGACAAGTGAGGCACAGGCGGAGAGCTGGCAGAGAACCCTCTTCTGGGCTACCAGCCTCACCCAACACACACAGGCTCATCTTCTGTCCCTGTCATTCCAATTCAGACTTCTCCGAAGGTGAGTGAGAACACATCAAGAGCATTTTTAACAGAAGGGAAAGCATGTGCAAAGGCTCTGGGGCAGGAGAATTCCAGGTATGTCCAGGAGCAGCAAGAAGGCCCTGTGGCCACAGGAGACAGCTTAGGACATTACCTCAGAGAGGTGAAAGAAAGGCATTCCAGGGCTATAACCCCATGAGACCCTGTTTCACTGGGCCATCCTGGCTACAGTGTTGAGAACAGATGACAGAGTGTTGAAGAGGGCAAGGCACGTCAATGACGAAGCTTTTCCAGGAACTCAGGCACTGTGGACCAGACAGGTGGCCTTGGATGGAGTGGTTAGACCTATTCGGGGTCCATTTTGAAGATGGAGCTCACAGAATTTGCTGATCGGTTAGCTATTAGGAGCAGGAGAACGGAGGAGTTGGGGTAACTCCCAGCTGGTGTGGGTTGTCCTGATCGAGGGGAAGGAGAGGGTTTCTGGGGGTAGGATGTAGTCCATGTTCCGCATGCTGAGGAAGGTGCCTTTCCCGGTGGATCTGCTGAGATTTGTGTCTAGGAGAACCTTTCACATCTCCTCCCTCAGTAATGCTCAAGTACAAGTGTCCAACACTTTTTAAAATTTCACAGTAAGACATTGGGCTTTCTTGAAAGAACTATGTTATTACCCATCTTCAGTAAGAGGAAGAGACCTGAAGAGGATTTCCCTCTTATGAAAAAAGGTGAACAGTGAGAATCACGTTCAGCATCTGTTTTGGGGAGAAGCACAACAGAGGCGGCGTGCACCCCACCCAGCTCCTTCCGCTGGGAACCGCTCTCCGCATCCAGCCACCAGCACTTTGAATGGTGTCTGTGAGCCTCTGCTGTGCTTTATCTTCATTTATGCTGGGCCTCCCTTAGAAACTTGTGTGCTGAGGCCTAAGAAAAGCCAAAGAGAAGGAATTTTGGTGTTTGAGCACACTGTCTAATTGTTCCGTGTAAATTAATGGCCATTCCTTCTGGACACCATTTCTGCTGTGCAAGGTTTCTCAGAAGCCCTGTACTTTCAAAGAGCAGGGAAACCTATACCTCATACTGCGGGGTTAGTTTTAGTCTCCATGCTGGACAGAACATTTCATGACTGTCGGATTTTCTCACTCAAACATTGAGACTTTGACCACCTTTACCCGTTTCTACCACCCCAACCCTGAATCTGGCACCTACCAATCTGCTCTCAGTGTCTATGCGTTCAGTATTTGTTTATTCCTCGTGGAATGTACATGAGAGCATCTGGTATTGGTCTTTCTGTGTCTGAGTTACTTGGCATAAGGCCCCCAAGGTCTGTGTTTCCATGTCTGGTTCTTGTGAATAATGCTGCAGTGAACGTGGGAGTGCATCTGTCTTTTTGAGGCAGTATTTTTGTGTTCTCCGAATCAATACTCAGTAGAGCCATTATTGGGTCATGTCGTAGTTGCTTTTATTTTTTCAGGAACCTCCATACCGTTTGCCACAGTGGCTGCACCAATTTCCATTCCCACCTACAGTGCACAGAGTCTCCTCGTCTGCACACCCTTGACCCCACCTGGTGTCTGTCTCTGGGACAATAGGTGTTCCAACAGTTGTGAGGGAATAGCCAATTGTGGGTTTGACTGATGTTTCCCTGACGATATTTAGTGATGTGGAACAACTTTTTCTGTCTGTTGGCACCTGTGTGCCGTCTTTGGAAAGTATCTATTCACATATTCCCCACATTTTTTATACCGTTTTTTTTTGTTTGTTTGTTTTGATTTGTATGAGTGTTGTGTGTATTTTGGATATTAGCGTCTTCTCACACATATGATTCACAGATATTTTTTTCTTATTGGGTCTGTGGCCTTGTAAGTTTTTGCTGGTTTCTTTTTCCCCGTGGAAGATTTCACTTTGAAGTTGTTCCACTTGTTTATTTTTGCTTTTGTTGCCTTTGCATTTGGTGTCCGATCTGAAGACACTTTGTCAAAACCAATGTCGAGAGACTTAGTACCTGTGTCTTCTTGGAGGTTTATGGATTCAGGTCTTACATTCATATCATTCATCCATTAAAAATTTTGTGTGTGGTGTAAGAAAGTGACCCAGTTATATTCTTCTGCATTTAGTGTCCAGTTTGCCTGTTACCGCTCACTGAAGAGACAGTCCTTCCCTCATGGCATATCTTCTGCTGCTGTGTCGTAAGTTAGGATCATCTACGTGTGGGTAAGTTTGTGAGCTTTCTGTTCTGTTCCACTGACCTGGTGTCTGTGTTTATGCCAGTACCATCCTGTTTTGATGACAACAGCTTTGTAATCTAGCTTGAAATCCAGGAGTGTGTTGACTGCACCTTTCTTTCTCCAGGTTCCTTTGGGTATTTGGGGTGTTTTGTGATTCCATACAAGTTTGAGGACTGTTTTCTACTTGCTGGAATAATGCCACTGGAATTCAGATAGGGATTTCATCACATCTGTCGATTGCTTTGGGTACGATGGACATGTTCACATAATTAACTCTTCCAGTTAAGGAGCATGGCGTATGCTTCCATTTGTTTGTGTTGCCTTCCAAATCTTTGACCCATTCATCCTGCCCCCCTCGACACACATGCTTTTCATTTCTTTTCTGCCATGTGTTGAGTGTACTATGTCTTTCTCATTCTTGGTTACTTTTATTCCTAGATTTTTTTAATGCAATTGTAAATGGCATTGCTTTTTTAATTTCTCTTTACGACAGTGTGTCATCAGTATACAGAAATGAAAGAAGTTGGGTCATCTGGGTGGCCCCATAGGTGAAGCGTCTGCCTTCAGCTCAGGTCATGAACCCAGAGTTCTGGGATCGAGCCCCGTGTTGTGCTCCCCGCTTAGCGAGTGTCTGCTTCTCCCTCTTTCTGACACTCCCACTGCTTGTGCTTTTTCTCTTCCTGTCAAATAAATACATAAAATTTGAAAATAAATAAAGACAACAGGTCTCTGTATATTGACTTTATATCCTGCAGCTTTCTTGAATTTGTTTATTCTTACAGTTTTTTTTTTTTTTTTGTAGAATCTTTCGGGATTTCATGTCATTTGCAAATAGTGACAGTTTTCCTGTATGGATTTCATATCTTTCTTTTTTTAAAATGATGTCACCCTACAGTACTTCATTTGTTTTTGATGTAGGGCTCCATGATTCATTGTTTGCATATAACACCTAGTGCTCATTATGACACGTGCCCTCCTTTTTTTTTAAAAGAATTTATTTATTTATTCGACAGATATAGAGACTGCCAGCGAGAGAGGGAACACAAGCAGGGGGAGTGGGAGAGGAAGAAGCAGGCTCACAGCGGAGGAGCCTGTTGTGGGGCTCAATCCCATAACGCCGGGATCACGCCCTGAGCCGAAGGCAGACGCTTAACCGCTGTGCCACCCAGGCGCCCCAACACGTGCCCTCCTTAATACCCATCACCAGGATAACTCATTCCTCTTCCCCTCCCTTTCTGCAACCTTCAGTTTGTTTCCCAGTGTCAGTAGTCTCTCATGGTTCATCTTCCCCTCTCATTCCAACCCCTTCAGTTTTCCCTTCCTTCTTCTAATGTCCTCCATGCTATTCCTTCCGTTCCACATAGGAGTGAAACCATATGATAATTGTCTTTCTCTGCTTGACTTAATTTCACTTTGCATAATCCCCTCCTGGTCCATCCACGTTGGTGCAAATGGGGGGTATTCATCCTTTCTGATGACTGAGTAATATTCCATTGTATAGATGAACCACATCTTCTTTGTCCATTCATCTGCTGAAGGACATCTTGGCTCCTTCCACAGTTTGGCTATTATGGACATTGCTGCTATGAACATTGGGATACAGGTGCCCCTTCTTTTCATTACTCTGTGTCGATGGGGTAAATACCCAGTAGTGCAATTGGTGGGTCATAGGATAGCTCTGTGTTTAACGTCTTGAGGAACCTCCATATTGTTTTCAAAAGTGGCTGTTCCAGTTTGAATTCTCACGAGTAGTGTAAGAGGGCTCCCCTTTCTTCACATCCTCTCTGACTTTTATTTTATTTCTGTCTTGTTAATTTTTTTTCAAGATTTTATTTATTCATTCCACAGAGATAGAGACATCCAGCGAGAGAGGGAACACAAGCAGGGGGAGTGGGAGAGGAATAAGCAGGCTCATAACGGAGGAGCCTGATGTGGGGTTCGATCCCATAATGCCAGGATCACGCCCTTAGCCGAAGGCAGATGCTTAACCTCTGTGCCACCCAGGTGCCCCCTGCCTTGTTAATTTTAACCATTCTAACTGGTGTAAGGTGGTATCTCATTGTCATTTTGATTTGTATTTGCCTGATGGCAAGTGATGTGGAGCATTTTTTCATGTGTCTGTTGGCCATTTGTATGTCTTCTCTGGAGAAGTATCTCTTTTTGTCTTCTGCCCATTTTTTGGGTGTCGAGTTTGAGGAGTTCTTTATAGATCTTGGATACCAACCCTTTATCTGTAATATCATTTGCAGATAACTTCTTCGATTCCATAGGTTGCCTTTTTGTTTTTTGATCATTTGCTTTGCCGAGCAGAAGCTTTTTATCCTGATGAAGTGCCAATAGTTCATTTTTTGCTTTTATATTCCTTTGCCTTTAGAGACGTGGCTTACAAGATGTTGTTGTGTCCAAGGTTGAAGGGTTCTTTTGATTTTGATATGAGACAGGAATCCATTATCTTTCTTTCCTGATTGTATTCAAGTCCTCTGTCTTTCTTGGTGAGTCTAGCTAAGTTTGTCAGTTTTGTTTATCTTTCCAAAAAAGGCTGCTCTCATTTTCATTTTTTTTTCTTTTTAGTCTCCGTTGGATTTATTTATGTATTCATTTTTGTTATTTCCTTATTTCTACTAATTTGGGGCTTTGTTATTTTTTTTCTACTTCTTTACCACATAAATCAGGTTGTTTATTGGAGAGCATTTTCATGGATTGATGAAGATCTGAATTTCTATGAATGTCCCCCATAAAGCTACATTTGCTGCATCCCATAAGTTTTTGTAGGTTGTCTTTTTCATCAATGTCAAGGTACTTCTAAAATTTTTTTGATTTCTTCTTTGACTGTTGGTTGTTCAGTAGCATGTTGTTAAATCTCCACATATTTTTTTAAGATTATTTATGTATCTGACAGAGAGTGAGACAGCGAGAGAGGGAACGCAAGCAGGGGGGTGGGAGAGGGAGAAGCGGGCTTCCCACTGAGCAAGGACCTGATTTGGGGCTAGATCCCAGGATCCGGGGTCAAGACCTGAGCTGAAAGCACATCCTTAACGACAGAGCCACCCAGGCCCCAAAAATCTCCACCTATTTTTGACTGTCCCATTTTTTTCTTGAGACTGATTTCTAATTTCCTATCATTGTGGTTGGACAAGATTTGATGCAGAAGGTGAAGAGAGCACTCAGATGAAAGGTTTGTTTCCTGGAGGGTTTTCTGAGGGCAGACCATGAGTTCAGTGGGGATGGAGGAAGGCTTTGTGAGACGGGGGGTGGGGTTAACACTTGTTAGAATTACTGACTACTACCATGCAGGCTGTGTGCTACTGTTCACACCATAGTCCTGATGGACTTGTACTTCATTAAATATTTTCTAGGAGATATAGGCATAGCCTTCACTTAAAGAAAGGTGTCATGTGGGTTCATGGCATGACCCCAGGTCAGCAACCAGAATGTACGGTATTGTGGGGTATCAGAACCAGGCTTTCTGTGGGAAGTGACAGAAATAAGGTATGGTGAGCTCCATGACCATAGGTGAGGTCCCGAGTGACCCACTGGGTGTAGGGTTCTGTGGATCTGTCTCATCAGGTGCTGTGGAATTCAGGGACACCCTCCTGTCTGTGGATTTGTGTGGAGACAGGTAGACATCAGTGTCTGGCCAGGCACGAGGGTCGCACTGGACCACGACCAGAGGTGCAGCGTGCGGGGGAGCCACTGCTTGGTTTCCATGAAAGCTGACCAGGGTCTGTGAACGTGATTCCTAGCAGCTGCAAGGGGAGAGGAGGCCGGGGGTGGTGCACACTTCCTAGACTTGTGGTCAGGACTAGTCTGGACCCCACTGAAGTTAGCCGCACCGGGCACAGAAGGCACCCAGTCAGTGTAGCTCTGGGCACTGCTCCCATGGCACTTTTGGGCCAGGTCCATGCTGCAACCTCCTGCTTTTCATCATCATCTTCAAGGTCATGTGCCTCTGCTCTTGCCCCATGGCCTCCGGGGTATTGTCCGTCCTCCATCTGGCCCTCGTCCCTGGTGCCCTGTGCAGTCCGATGCCAGGGTAGCCTTCTCGAGACAAACATCTGGCCCTGATGGAACACTTCCATGGATCTCGTGAAGAGAGGATGATGCCCTGCCCTGGAAGGGGGCTGCAGGTCCCCAATCAGGAGAGCCATGTCTCCCTTTTCAGCATGGCCTGCCCTCCCCTCAGTCTTCTTCAGGGAAGCTCTCCCCACTTACTGAGATGACAGCTCTGAACTTAAAAATGAATGTTATTTTACATATCTCTATGCCTTAGTTCATCCATGGCATGTCTTTCAACCCCGTTAGTGGGGTTTTTTTAGCAGTTCTGAAGGGCTGTCTGCTCAAGGAGGGGATGACCTTGGTGGGGCAGCTTTCCCTCTCATCTCCCTCAGCATGTCTCTGAGCCCTGGGGCCAGCTGTCCTACTGAGGATTGAGGGACCCAAGCCAGCCCATCCTGAGCCCAGGCTGTGTCAGCTCATAGACTGATGCGTGTCAGAGTGGTGGGCAGATGGCATGGGCCAGGGGCAGGCAGTGTCTCCTTCTCATTCCTTCCCTCCCTTCCTCCCAGAGGTAGCTCAGAGCAGCCTTCAACCCCTGCACCTCCAGATCCCTTGACCTGTGCCTCCTGTGTTCAGCTGGTGACCTTGGAGTTTCACATGGATTCTACCTCCCGTACCCGCTCCCATAGCAGTTCCTGGATCAGGGGAGGGATCGGACCCTTGTCTGCTTTTGGTCTTCTTCCTGTCCCGCACCAAGCCCACCCACCTTTGCATCTTCCATGTATGTGCTTGGAAGCAAGCCCATCCACAGAGAACCTATTAGCCAAATGGATCCAGGCAATGAACATTGAAGTAGAGATCCAGGATCCATAATAAATCTGCTCTGAAACCTGTCCCAAAGTCTGTGACTCTCTCACACTGAAACAGAAACAATAATAGCTATCTGGACTGTGAAGTGATATGTGTCTCTACTTCCAATCTTGAATGCATAGGTGCTGAGCCTGGACTGAAAAGGACCATGGCTCCCGTGGGCTGGGATCCATGGTAAGAACTCAGTGAAATCTGAATTTTAGGCATTAAGTGAATAATTATTGTAGAGTGAATCCTCCCAAGTAGGGCTTTTGCACATTGCACAGGAAAAGCTTTTTCAAAGAGGTTTCTGAAAGAAAAATCTTTTTTTAAAATTTATTTTAATTCCATTAAAGCTAACATACAGTGTTACATTAGTTTCAGGTGTACAGTAGAGTGATTCAGTATTTCTATATATTACTCAGTGGTCATCAAGAAGTGTCCTCTTAATCCCCTTCATCTATTCCACTCATCCCTCTATCCACCTCCTCTCTTGTAACCATCTGTTTGTTCTCTATTGTTAAGAGTTTGTATTTTGGTGTGTCTCCTTTTTCTCTTTTAGTTATTTATTTTTGTTTGTTTTTTAAATTCCCCATTAGAGTGACATCATATGGGATTTGTCTTTCTCTGACTGACTGATTTTAGTTTGGATAATACTCTCTAGCTCCATCCATGTGTCTGCAAATGGCAAGGTTTCATTCTTTTGCAATCCGAGTAATACTCCATTGTGTGTGTGTATGTGTGTGTGTGTGTGTGTGTGTCTGTGTCTGTGTGTGTGTGTGTGAATACTCACATCTATCATCTCATTTGTCAATTTTTCTACAGACACTTGGGTTGCTTACATATTGTGACATTGTAAATAATGGTGCAAGAAACATAGGGGTGCACGTATCCTTTTTACTTACTGTTTTCCTATTCTTTGGCTTGGAGGGTCCTGCCCATTCCCCCACCCTGAATGACCGGCGGCGCCCCAAGTGGCCCGGGTGGCAGCGGAGGGGCATTTTGAGTACATCGCTGGGGCTTGGGGGTCCCCAATGTCCGGCATCGCGGTGCCAGGCCCTTTGGGAGTGCCCTTCGGGGGCCGACCTAGGGTTAGGGTTAGCCCCCAGGAGGCCTGCAGTCCCAATACGATGGCTGTGGGGCGAGCGGAGGGGTGGGCCGAGGTGAGGGCGCTGGGGAACAGGATTGTGGGCCCCTGCATTTTGGCGCTGGAGGCTTCAAATATCTCCGGTTTCTCCAGGGCCTTGTCCCTTCTCCCGCCCTGAATGACAGGCGGCGCCCCTAGTGGCCCGGGTGGCAGCGTTGTGGGAGGGTGAGTCTGGCTCTGGGGCTTGGAGTCCCAGATCCTGGGCGTAGTGGCACCAGGACCCTTGGGAGGGGCCCCTGGGAGGCTGACCTAGGGTTAGGATTAGCCCCAAGGAGACCTTCAGGCCTAATCCACACATGCGGCGAGCGGAGGTGTGGGCCGAGGAGAGGGCGCTGGGGAGCGGGAGCCTGGGCACCAGCGTTATGGTGTGGGGAGCCTGTGAAGGTCACCTGTGGCTCCGATGGCCCTGCCCTTCTCTCGCTCTCTATGACCGACAGCTCCCCTAGTGGCCCGGGTGGGTACAGTGCGGCAGGGTGACTCTGGCTCTGGGGCTCTGAGACACCAATTCCCAGAATTGCAGAGCCAGGCCGCTTGGGATGTCCCCACAGGGCCGACCTAGGGTTTTGATTAGCTGCCAGGAGCCCAGCAGGCCCTATCCACCGGCTCTGAAGCAAGCGGTGGGGTGGGCCTAGGTGAGGGCGCTGGTGGGCAGGATCCTGGGAGCCAACGTTTTTGCACGGGGAGCCTTCAAAGGTCAGCGTGGGCTCAGAGGGCCCTGCCCAATCTCCTGCCCTGATTGACCAGCGGGGCCTCTAGTGGCTCGGGTGGCTGAAGGGCAGCAGGGTGAGTCAGGCACATGGGCTCGGGATCCCCATCCCCAGAGTTGCGACGCCAGGCCCCTTGGGAAGGGCTCCTCGGGGGCTGATGTATGGTTAGGGTTAGTCTCCAAGAGCACCGCAGGCCCGATACACCACCTGTGCATCGAGGGGATAGTTGGGGCGAGGTGAGGGTGCTGGTGAACATGAGCCTGGGCCCAAGCGTTTTGGTTTGGTGTGCCTTCGAATGTCTGTAGGGGTTCGGAGGGCCCTCCACTTCTCCTACCCTGAATGAATGGCGGCGCCTCTAGCGGCCCCTGTGGGGCGGGGCGGCAGCGTGCATCTGGCGCTGGGGCCTGGGGGTCCCCAATCCCCGGCGTTGCGGCTCTAGACCCCTTAGGAAGGGAGCTTCAGGGGCTGTCCTAGGGTTAGGGTTAGCGCCCAGGAGGCCGGCAGGCCCCAGTCGCAGGCTGTGCGAGGAGCGGAGGTGCGGGCCAGGTTGAGGGCGATGCCCAGCAGGAGCGTGGTCCCCAGCATTTTGGCGCCCTGGGCCTTCGAATGTTGCCATGGCTCGGAGGGCCCTGCCCTGTCTCCTGCCCTGAATAACGAGCGACGCCCCTAGGGGCTCGGTTGGCAGTGGGGCGGCAGGGTGAGTCCTGCTCTGCGGTTCAGGGATCCCCAATCCCCAGCGTTGCGGGGCCAAGCCCCTTGGGAGGGGCTCCTCGTGGGCCGACCTAGGGTTAGAGTTAGCCCCCATGAGGCCGGCAGGCCCAATCCTCTGGCTGGGAGGGGAGAGGTGGGTGGGAGGAGGTAAAGGCGCTGGCGAGCGGGAGCCTGGGCCTCTGCATTTTGGCACGGGAGGCTTCAAATGTCTCCGGTTTCTCCAGGGCCCTGTCCCTTCTCCCGCCCTGAATGACTGGCGGTGCCCCTAGCGGCCTGGGTGGCAGGGTTGCGGCAGGGTGAGTCTGGCTCTGGGGCTTGGGGTCCCCGATCCCTGGCGTAGCGGCACCAGGACCCTTGGGAGGGGCCCCTGGGGGGCCGACCTAGGGTTAGGGTTAGCCCCCAGGAGGCCGGCAGGCCCTATCTGCCCGCTGTGCGGCGAGTAGAAGGGTGGGCCAAGGTGAGGGCGCTGGGGAGTGTGAGTGTGGGCACCAGCGTTTTGGTGCGGGGAGCCTTTGAAGGTCACCTTGGGCTCAGAAGTCCCTGCCCCTTTTCTCCCCCGAATGACCAGCGGCGCCCCTAGTGGCCCAGGTGGCGATAGTGCAGCAGGGTGAGTCTGGCTCTGGGGCTCTGAGTCACCAATCCCCAGTGTTGCAGAGCCAGGCCACTTGGGATGTGCCCCATGGGGCAGACCTAGGGTTTTGGTTAGCCCCCCGGAGCCCGGGAGGCCCTATCCACCGGCTCTGAATCAAGCGGAGGGGCGGGCCGAGGTGAGGGCTCTAGGAGCAGGAGCATGGGAGCCAACGATTTTGCGCACGGGGTCTTCGAAGGTCAGCACGGGCTCGGAGGTCCCTGCTCGTTCTCCTGTCCTGATTGACCCGTGGTCCCCTAGCGGCTTGGGTGGCTGAAGGGCAGCAGGGTGAGTCCGGCACTTGGGCATGGGGTCCCCATCCCCAGCGTTGCGACGCCAGGCCCCTGGGGAAGGGCCCCTCGGGGTCCGACCTATGGTTAGTGTTAGCCCCCAGGAGCCACGCAGGCCCGATACACCACCTGTGCATTGAGAGGACAGTTGGGCCGAAGTGAGGGTGCTGGTGAACATGAGCCTGGGCCCAAGCGTTTTGGTTCTTGGAGCCTTCGAAGGTCGGCGGGGGTTCGGAGGGCCCTGCCAGTTCTCCCACCCCGAATGAATGGCGGCGCCCCTAGCGGCCGGTGTGGGGCGGGGCGGCAGCGTGCATCCGGCGCTGGGGCCTGGGGGTCCCCAATCCCCGGCGTTGCTGCACCAGGCCCCTTAGGAAGGGAGCTTCAGGGGCTGTCCTAGGGTTAGGGTTAGCGCCCAGGAGGCCGGCAGGCCCGAGTCGTCGGCTGTGCGAGGAGCAGAGGTGCGGGCCAGGTTGAGGGCGATGCCCAGCAGGAGCGTGGTCCCCAGCATTTTGGCGCCCTGGGCCTTTGAATGTTGCCATGGCTCCGAGGGCCTTGCCCTTTCTCCTGCCCTGAATAACCAGCGACGCCCCTAGCGGCTCCATTGGCAGTGGGGCGGCAGGGTGAGTCCCGCACTGCGTCTTGGGGATCCCCAATCCCCAGCGTTGCAGGGCCAGTCCCCTTGGGAGGGGCTCCTCGTGGGCCGACCTAGGGTTAGAGTTAGCCCCCATGAGGCCGGCAGGCCCGATCCTCTGGCTGGGCGGCGAGAGGTGGGCGGGCTGTGGTAAAGGCGCTGGGGAGTGGGATTGTGGGCCCCTGCCTTTTGGCAAGGGAGGCTTCAAATGTCCCTGGTTTCTCCAGGGCCCTGTCTGTTCTCCCGCCCTGAATGACCAGCGGCGCCCCTAGCGGCCAGGGTGGCAGCGTTGTGGGAGGGTGAGTCTGGCTCTGGGGCTCTGAGTCACCAATCCCCAGCATTGCAGAGCCAGGCCGCTTGGGATGTCCCCACAGGGCCGACCTAGGGTTTTGGTTAGCTGCCAGGAGCCCGGCAGGCCCTATCCACCGGCTCTGAAGCAAGCGGAGGGGCGGGCTGAGGTGAGGGCGCTGGCGAGCAGGATCCTGGGAGCCAAAGTTTTTGCGCGGGGAGCCTTCAAAGGTCAGCGTGGGCTCGGAAGGCCCTGCCCGATCTCCTGCCCTGATTGACTGGCGGGGCCTCTAGTGGCTCGGATGGCTGAAGGGCAGCAGGGTGCGTCCGGCACATGGGCTCGGGGTCCCCATCCCCAGCGTTGCGACGCCAGGCCCCTTTGGAAGGGCCCCTCGGGGGCCGACCTATGGTTAGGGTTAGCCTCCAGGAGCCCCGCAGGCCCGATACACCACCTGTGCGTCGAGGGGAGAGTTGGGGCGAGGTGAGGGTGCTGGTGAACATGACCCTGGGCCCAAGCGTTTTGGTTCGGGGCGCCTTCGAACGTTGGCGGGGATTCGGAGGGCCCTGTCTATCCTCCCACCCTGAATGAATGGCGGTGCCCCTAGCGGCCTGGATGGGGAGTGGCGACAGGGTGCATCCGGCGCTGGGGCTTGGGGGTCCCCAATCTCCGGCGTTGTGGCACCAGGCCCCTTGGGAGGGGCCCTTCAGGGGCCAACCTAGGGATAGGTTTAGCCCCTAGGAGGCCAGCAGGCCCTATTCGCCAGCTGTGTGGAGAGCAGAGTGGCAGACCTAGGTGAGGGCGCTGGTGAGTGGGAGGGTGGACCTAGGTGTTTTGGTGCAGGGAGACCTTGAAGGTCACTGGGGACC
Source organism: Ursus americanus (assembly GCF_024610735.1). Taxonomy (NCBI): domain Eukaryota; kingdom Metazoa; phylum Chordata; class Mammalia; order Carnivora; family Ursidae; genus Ursus; species Ursus americanus. Next base: position 1,082,670 of record NW_028273644.1, on the reverse strand, counting down.
CTGAAGGACCTGCCACTTCTCTCGCCCTGAATGACCAGCGGCGCCCCTAGCTGCCTGGGTGGCGACAGTGTGGTAGGGTGAGTCTGGCTCTCGGGCTCTGAGTCACCAATCCCAAGCATTGCAGAGCCAGACCCCTTGGGATGTGCCCCATGGGGCCGATCTAGGGTTTTAGTTAGCCCCCAGGAGCATGGCAGGCACTATCCACTGGCTCTGCAGCAAACGGAGGGGCGGGCCGAGGTGAGGGCGCTGGGGAGCGGGAGCATGGGCACCAGTGTTCTGGCGCGGGGAACCTTTGAAGGTCACTGGGGACTCAGAAGGCCCTGCCCTTCTCTCACCATGCATGACCGGTGGCGCCCCTAGAGGCCCAGGTGGCGATAGTGCGGCAGGGTGAGTCAGGCTCTGGGGCTCTGAGTCACCAATCCCCAGCGTTGCGGAGCCAGGCCCCTTGGGATGTGCTCCACGGGGCCGACCTAGGGTTTTCCTTAGAACCAAGAGCCCGGCAGGCCCTTTCCAACGGGTCTGAATGAAGCAGAGAGTTGGGCCGAGGTGAGGGTGGTGGTGAACATGAGCCTGGGCCCAAGCGTTTTGGTTCAGAACGCCTTCAAAGGTCGGCGGGGGTTCGAAGTGCCCTGCAGGTTCTCCCACCCTGAATGAATGGCGGCGCCCCTAGCGGCCCAGGTGGTGAGGGGTGGCAGGGTGAGTTAGGCCCTGCAGCTCGGGTATCTCCAATCCCCAGGGATGCGGTGCCAGGCCCTTTGGGTGGGGCCCCTCGGATGACAACTTAGGGTTAGGTTTAGCCCCTAAGAACTCGGCAGGTCCTATTCACCAGCTGCGTGGAGAGTGGAGCGGCGGACCGAGGTGAGGGCGCTGGTGTTTGGGTGCGAGGGCCCGGGCGTTTTGGCGCGGGGGGGACTCGAAAGTCACCGTGTCTCAGAGGGCCCTGCCCGTTCTCCCGCCCTGAATGAACGGCAGCACCCCAAGCCCCTGGGTGGCGGCTGGGTGGCAGGGTGAGTCAGGTGCTGAGGCTCAGGGTCCCCAATCCCCGGCATTGCGGCGCCAGGCCCCTTGGTAGGGGCCCCTCGGGGGTCGATCTAGGGTTACAGTTAGCCCCCCGGAGGCTGGTGGACCCGATCAGCATCTGAGCGGCACGCAGCAGGGTGGGCCGAGGTGAGGGCACTGGCGAGCCTGAGCATGAGCCCAAGCGTTTTAGCGTGGGGGGTCTTCGAAGGTCAGTGGGGGCTCGGAGGGACCTGCCCATTCTCCCACTCTGAATGACCGGCGGGGCCCCTAGTGGCTCAGGTGGCTGAAGGGCAGCAGGGTGAGTCTGGCACTTGGGCTCGGTTGCCCCATCCCCGGCGTTGGGGCACCAGGCCACTTGGGAAGGGCCCCGCGGGGGCCGACCTACAGTTAGGGTTAGCTCCCAGGAGGCTGGCAGGCCCTATACACCACCTGTGCGTGGAGCGGAGAGTTGGGCGGAGGTGAGGTTGCTGGTGAACATGAGCCTGGGCACAAGCATTTTGGTTCTGGGCGCCACTGGGGGTTCGGAGGACTCTGCCAGTTCTCCCACCCAGAATGAATGGCGGCGCCCCTAGCGGCCTGTGTGGGGCGGGGCGGCAGGGTGTACTGGGCGCTGGGGCTTGGGGGTTGCCAATCCCCAGAGTTCCGCCGCAAGGCTCCTTAGGAAGGGACCCTCAGGGGCCATCCTAGGGTTAGGGTTAGCGCCCAGGAGGCCGGCAGGCCCGATCCGCCAGCTGTGCGAGGAGTGGAGGTGTGGGCCGAGTTGAGGGGGATGCCGAGCGGGAGTGGGGGCCCCAGCGTTTTGGCGTCCTGGGCCTTCGAATGTTGCCATGTCTCGGAGGGCCCTGCCCATTCTCCTCCCCTGAATAACCAGCGGCACCCCTCGCAGCTCCGTTGGCAGTAGGGCTGCAGGGTGTGTTTGGAGCTGGGGCTCGGGGGTCCCCAATCTCTGTCGTTGCAGTGCCAGGCCCCTTGGGAGGGGGCCCTCGAACGCCGACCTAGATTTAGGGTTATTTCCCAGGGCACCGGCAGGCCCGATCCGCCAGTGTGTGGCAACGGTGGGGTGGGCTGAGGTGAGGGCGCTGGTGAGCGGGAGCGTGGGCCCAAGCGTTTTGGCGTGGGGGGCCTTCAAAAGTTGCCAGGGGACTGGAGGGCCCTGCCCATTCTCCCGCCCTGAATAACCGGCGGCGCCCCTGGTGCCGCGGGTTGTGGTGGGGTGGCTGGGTGAGTCCGGTGCTGGGGCTCGGAGGCCCCCAATCCCAGGCCTTGCAGCTCCAGGCTCCTTGGGAGGGGCCCACTGGGGGCCAACCTAGGTTTAGGGTTAGCCCCCATGAAGCTGGCAGGCCTCATCCACTGGCTGTGCTGCGAGCAGAGCAGCGCGCTTAGGTGAGGGCGCTGGCATACGGAGGCGTGGGCCCAGCCTTTTGGCGTGCGGGGCCTTCGAAAGTCGCTGGGGGCTCGGAAAGCCCTGCCCGTTCTCCCGACCTGAAAGACCGGTGGTGCCCCTAGTGGCCCGGGTTGCGGTGGGGCAGCACGGTAAGTCCGGAGCTGGGGCATGGGGGTCCCCAATACTCTGCGTTGGGGCGCCAGGCCCCTTGGGAAGGGCCCTCGGGGTCCAAACCAGCGTTAGTATTAGCCCCCAGGAGGCCGGCAGGCCGATCCGCTAGCTGTGTAGAGAGCAGTGGGGCAGGCCAAGGTGAGGGCACTGTAGAGCGGGAGCATGGGCCCAAGCGTTTTGGCGTGGGGGCATTCAAAAGTTGCCAGGGGTTCAGAGCGCACTTCCGGTTCTACTGCGCTGAAAGCCCGACGGTGCACCTAGCGGCTCGGGTTGCAGAGGGGCGGCAGAGTGAGTCTGGTGCTGGGGCTCGGGGGTCCCCAATCCCCGGTGTTGCAGCGCCAGGCCCCTTGGGAGGGGCCCCTCGGGTGCGACCTAGTGTTAGGGTTAGCCCCCAGGAGGCCCACAGGCCCGATCCGCCAGCTGTGTGGCGAGCGGAGTGGTTGGCCGAGGTGAGGGCGCTCGCGATCGGGAGCGTGGGCCCAAGCGTTTTGGCACGGAGGGCCTTCGAAGGTCGCTGGTGGCTCTGAGGTCCCCGCACGTTCTCCCGCCCTGAATGAGGACAGCGCTCCTAGCGGGCCGGGGCCTGGAGAGGTGGCAGGGTGTCTTGCACTGGTGCTCGGGGGTCGCCAAGCCCCGGCTTAGCGGTGCCAGGCCCATTGGGAGGGGCCCCTCTTGGGCCAACGTATGGTTTGGGTTAGCTCCCAGGAGGCCTTCAGGCCCAATCAGCAAGCTGTGCGGTGAGCGGAGGGGCGGGCCGAGGTGAGGCTGCTGGCGAGCGGGAGCACGGGCCCAAGGATTTTGGCGCTGGGAGCCTTCAAAGGTCTCCAGGTGCTCTGAGGGCCCTGCCCGTTCTCCTGCCCTGAATGACCAGCGGCGCCCCTATCGGCCAGGGTGGAGGCGGGGCAACACATTGAGTCTGGCGCAGGGGCTCAGGGGTCCCCAATCCCCACGTGCCGCACCAAGCCCCTTGGGAGGGGCCCTCGTGGGCCGAACTATGGTTAGGGTTAACCCCCAGGAGGCCAGCAGGCCCGATCCGCCGGCTGTGCTGCGAGGGGAGGCGTGGGCCGAGGTGAGGGCGCTGGCGAGAAGGAGCATGGGCCTAAGCGTTTTGGGATGGGGGGCCTTCGAATGTCACAGGGGGCTTGGAGGGCCCTACACATTCTCCCGCCCTAAATGACCGGTGGAGCCCCTAGCGGCCCGGCCGCCGGCAGAGCGGTAAGGTTAGTCTGGTGCTGGGGTTTGGGGCTCCCCAATCCCCGCATTGCGATGCCAGGCCCCTTGGGAAGGGCCCCTCGGTGGTCGACCTAGGGTTAGGGTTAGCCCCCAGGAGCCACGCAGGCCTGATACACCACCTGTGCATCGAGAGGACAGTTGGGCCGAAGTGAGGGTGCTGGTGAACATGAGCCTGGGTCCAAGCGTTTTGGTTCGGTGCGCCTTCGAAGGTCGGCGGGGGTTCGGAGGGCCCTGCCAGTTCTCCCACCCCGAATGAATGGCGGCGCCCCTAGCGGCCCGTGTGGGGTGGGGCGGCAGCGTGCACCCGGCGCTGGGGATTGGGGGTACCCAATCCCCGGCGTTGCGGTGCCAGGCCCCTTAGGAAGGGACCCTCAGGGGCCGTCCTAGGGTTCTAGTTAACGCCCAAGAGGCCGGCAGGCCCGAGTCGCCGGCTGTGCAAGGAGCGGAGGTGCGGGCCGAGTTGAGGGTGCTGGTGAACATGAGCCTGGGCCCAAGCGTTTTGATTCGGGGCACCTTCAAATGTAGGTGGGGGCTTGGAGGGCCCTACCCGTTCTCCCGCCCTGAATGACCGGCTACACTCCTAGCGGCCTGTGTGACGGCAGGGCGGCAGGGTGAGTCTGGCGCTGGGGCTCAGGGGTCCACAATTCCCGGTGTTGCGGTGCCAGGGCCCTTGGGAGGGGCCCTTGGGGGTCTATCTAGGGTTACAGTTAGCCCCCAGCAAGCCGGTGGACCCGATCAGCGGCTGTGCAGCACGCGGAGGGTTGGGCCGAGGTGAGGGCGCTGGCGAGACTGAGCATGATCCCAAGTGTTTTAGTGCGGGGGGTCTTCGAAGGTCGGTGCGGGTCAGAAGGACCTGCCGGTTCTCCCGCTCTGAATGACCGGCGGGGCCCCTAGAGGCTCCGGGGCCTGAAGGGCAGCAGGTTGAGACCGGCACTTGGGTTGGGGTCCCCATTCCCGGCATTGTCGCTCCAGGCCACTTGGGAAGGGCCCCTCCGTGGCCGACCTACAGTTAGGGTTAGCCCTCAGGAGGCCAGCAGGCCCGATACACCGCCTGTGCATAGAGAGGACAGTTGGGCCTAAATGAGGGTGCTGGTGAACATGAGCCTGGGCCCAAGCGTTTTGGTTCTGGGCGCCTTCGAAGGTCGGCGGGGTTTCGGAGGGCCCTGCCAGGTCTCCCACCACGAATGAATGGCGGCGCCCCTAGCGGCCCGTGTGGGGCGGGGCGGCAGCGTGCGTCCGGCGCTGGGGCTTGCTGGTCGCCAATCTCCGGCGTTGCGCTGCAAGGCTCCTTAGGAAGGGACCCTCAGGGGCCGTCCTAGGGTTAGGGTTAGCGCCCAGGAGGCTGGCAGGCCCGAGTCGCCGGCTGTGCGAGGAGTGGAGGTGTGGACCGAGTTGAGGGGGAGGCGGAGAGGGAGCGTGGGCCTCAGCATTTTGGCGTCCTGGGCCTTTGAATGTTGCCATGTCTCAGAGGGCCCTGCCCATTCTCCTGCCCTGAATAACCAGCGGCGCCCTTAGCGGCTCCATTGCGGTGGGGTTGCAGGGTGAGTCCTGAGCTGCGGCTCGGGGATCCCCAATCCCCAGCATTGTGGGGCCAGGCCCTTTGGGAGGGGCTCCTCCTGGGCCGACCTAGGGTTAGAGTTAGCACCCAGGAGGCCAGCAGGCCCAATCCTCTGGCTGGTTGGCAAGAGGTGGGTGGGCCGAGGTAAATGCCCTGGGGAGCGGGAGCGTGGGCCCCTGCATTTTGGCGCGGGAGGCTTCAAATGTCGCCAGTTTCTCCAGGGCCCTGTCCCTTCTCCCGCCCTGAATGAGTGGTGGCGCCCCTAGTGGCCTGGGTGGCGGCGTTGCGGCAGCGTGAGTCTGGTTCTGGGTCTTGGAGTCCCTGATCCATGGCGCATAGGCACAAGAATCCTTGGGAGGGACCCTGGAGGGCCGACCTACAGTTAGGTTTAGCCCCCACAGGGCCGGCAGGGTGGATCCACCCTCTGTGCAGGGAGCGGAGGGGCGGGCCGAGGTGAGGGCGCTGGGGAGCGGGAGCGTGGGCACCAGGGTTTTGGCATGGGGAGCCTTCGAAGGTCGCCAGTGGCTTGGAGGACCCTGTCCGTTCTTGCGCCCTGAATGACCGGCGGCGCCCCTAGTGGCCTGAGTGGCAGCAGGGAGGCAGGGTGAGTCTGGCGATGGGGCCTGTGGTCCTAGTCCCAGGCTTGGTGGCCACAGGCCCCTTGGGAGGGGCCCCTCTGGGGCCTGACTAGCTTTAGGGTTACCCCCAGGAGTCCAGCAGCCTGATCCGCTGGCTGTGCGTCGAGCAGAGGGGCGGGCCGAAGTGAATGCGCTGGCGAGCCGGAGCGTGGGCCCAAGTGTTTTGGCGTGGGGGGCCTTCAAAGGTCACCAGGGGCTCAGAGGGCCCTGCCTGTTCTCTCGACCTGTGATGACGTTGCCCCTAGCGTGCCGGGTCACGGCGGGGTGGCAGGGTGAGTCTGGAGCTAGGGCTCGTGGGTCCCCAATCCCCAGTGTGGCAGCGCCAGGCACTTGGGAGTGGTCCCTCGGGGGCCTACCTAGGGTTAGGGTTAGCCCAAAGGAGGCTGGCAGGCCCGTTCTGCCGGCTGTGCGGTGAGAGGAGTGGTGGTCCAAGGTGAGGGCACTGGCGAGCGGGAGCGTGGGCCCAAGGGTTTTGGTGCAGGGGCCTTCGAAGGTCTCCGGGGGCTCAGAGGGCCCTGCCCCTTCCTCTGCCCTGAAGGACCGGCGGCGCCCCTAGCAGCCTGGGTGGCGGCGGGGTGGCAGTGAAAGTCTGGCGCTGGGGCTCGATTGTCCCCAATCCCCAGAGTGATGGCGCCAGTCCCCTTGGGAGGGGCTCCTCAGGGGCTGAATTAGGGTTAGGGTTAGCCCCCAGGAGGCTGGCAGGCCAGATCCACTGGCTGTGTGGTGAGCGGAGGGTGGGGCCCAGGTGAGGGCAATGGTGAACAGGAGCGGGGGCCCAAGCGTTTTGGCGCACGTTGCCTTTGAAGGTCTCAGGGGGCGCGGAGGGCCCTGCAAGTTCTCCCACTCTGAATGAGGACGGCGACCCTAGCAAGCCAGGTCTTCGCAGGGCACCAGGGTGAGTCCGGCACTGGTGCTCGGGGGTTCCCAATCCCCGGCATGGTGGTGCCAGACCCCTTGGGAGGGGCCCCTCGACAGCCAACCTAGGGTTAGGGTTAGACCCCAGGAGGCCGCCAGGCCCTATCCGCTGGTTGTGCAGCTTGCGGAGGGGCTGGCCGAGGTGAGGGCATTGGTGAGCAGAAGCGTGGACCAAAGCATTTTGGCGCGGGGGGCCTTCGAATGTCACCGGGGGCTTGGAGGGCCCTGCCCGTTCTCCAACCTAGATGACCGGTGGCGCCCCTAGCGGCCTGGGTGTCGGTGGGGTGGCAGGGTGTGTCTGGCGGTTTGGCTCGGGGGTCCCCAATCACCAGCGTGGCAGCGCCAGGCCCCTTGGAAGGGGCCTCTGGTGAGCTGACCTAGGGAAGGGTTAGCCCCCAGGAGGCCAGCAGACCCGATCTGCCGGCTGTGCGGCGAGCGAGGGGTGGGCTGAGGTGAGCACGCTGGCGACCGGGAGCGTGGACCCAAGCATTTTGGCACAGGGGGCCTTCGAATGTCACCGGGGGCTCGGAAGGCCCTGCCCGTTCTCCCGCCTTGAAAGACCGGTGGCTCCCCTAGCGGCCGGTGTGGTGGTGGGCCAGCAGGGTGAGTCTGGAGCTGGGGCTCGGGGGTCCCCAATCCCCGGCGTGGCAGCGCCGGGCACTTGGGAGTGGTCCCTTGGGTGCCGACCTAGCGTTAGGGTTAGCTCAATGGAGGCCAGCAAGCCCCATCCACCGGCTGTGCGGATTATGGAGTGGCAGGCCAAGGTGAGGGCTCTGGCTAGCGGGAGCATGGGCCCAAGTGTTTTTGCACGGGGGGCCTTCCAAGGTCGCCGGGGGCTCAGAGGTCCCTGCCTGTTCTCCCGCCCTGAATGAGTGTCGGCGCCCCTAGCAGCCCGGGTGGCTGCAGGGCGGCAGGGTGAGTTCGGCGCTGGTGCTTGGGGGTCCCCAAGCAGGGGCATGGCGGTTCCAGGCCCCTTGGGAGGGGCACCTCGGGGGCTGACATAGGGTTTGTGTTAGCCCCCAGGAGGCCGGCAGGCCCGATCTGCCAGCTGTGCGGCGTGCAGAGGGGCAGGCTGAGGTAAAGGTGCTGGAGAGCAGGAGCGTGGGCCCAGGCGTTTTGGCGTGGGGGCCTTCGAAGATCGAGGGTGGCTCGGAAGGTTCTGCACATTCTCCAGCCGGGAATGACCGGCGGCGCCCCTAGCGGCCCTGGTGGCGGTGGGGCGGCAGGGTGCGTCTGGTGTTGCGGCTCAGGGGTCCCCAATCCCTGGCGTGGCAGTGCCAGGCCCCTTGGGACGGGCCCCTCTGGGGCCGACCTAGGGTTAGGGTTAGCCCCCAGGAGGATTGCAGGCCCGATCCGCCAGCTGTTCAGAGAGTGGAAGGGCTGCCGACGTGAGGGCGCTGGTGAGTGGTAGCTTGGCCCAAGCGTTTTGGTGCGGGAGGCCTTGGATGTTCGCCAGGGGCTCAGAGGGCCTTGCCAGTTCTCCCACCCTGAATGACCGGCGGCGCCTCTAGCGGCCATGGTGGCAGCAGGGTGCAGGGTGAGTCTGGAGCTGGGGCACAGGGGTTCCCAATCCCCGGTGTGGCGGCTCCAGGCACTTGGGGGGGAACCTCAGGGGCTGACCTAGGGTTAGGGTTAGCTCAAAGGAGGCCGTCAGGCCCGATACACCAGCTGTGCAGTGAGGGGAGTGGTGGGCCGAGGTCAGGGCGCTGGCAAGCAGGAGCGTGGGCCCAAGCGTTTTGGCGAGGGGGCCTTCGAAGTTCGCCGGGGGCTCGGAAGGACCCTGCCCGTTCTCCCGCCCTGAATGACCTGCGGCGCCCCTAGCGGGCCAGGTGACGGCGGGGCTGCAGGGTGTGTTCAGAGTTGGGGCTCGGGCGTCCCCAATCTCTGTCGTTGTGGTGCCAGGCTCCTTGGGAGGGGCCCCTCGGGCGCCGACCTAGAGTTAGGGTTATCCCCCAGGGCACTGGCAGGCCCGATCCGCCGGCTGTGCGGCGACGGTGGTGCGGGCTGAGGTGAGGGCGCTGGTGAGTGGGAGCATGGGCCCAAGCGTTTTGGCGTGGGGGGCCTTCAAAAGTTGCCGGGGGCTCGGAGGGCCCTGCCCATTCTACCGCCCTGAGTAACCAGCTGCGCCCCTGGTGCCCTGGGTTGTGGTGGGGTGGCCGGGTGAGTCCGGTGCTGGGACTCGGGGGTCCCCAATCCCAGGCCTTGCAGCTCCAGGCTCCTTGGGAGGGGCCCATCGGGGGCCAACCTAGGTTTAGGGTTAGCCCCCAGGAAGCTGGCAGGCCTCATCCGCTGGCTGTGCTGTGAGCAGAGAGGCGCGCCGAGGTGAGGGCGCTGGCGTACGGGGGCGTGGGCCCAGCCTTTTGGCGCGGGGGGCCTTCGAAAGTCCCTGGAGGCTTGGAAGGCCTTGCCCGTTCTCCCCACCTGAATGACCGGCGATGCCCCTAGTGGCCCGGGTTGCGGTGGGGCGGCATGGTAAGTCCGGCGCTGGGGCGCGGGGGTCCCCAATACTCGGCGTTGGGGCGCCAGGCCCCTTGGGAAGGGCCCTCGGGGTCCGAACCAGCGTTAGTGTTAGCCCCCAAGAGGACGGCAGACCTGATCCGCCAGCTGTGTAGCGAGCAGTGGGGCAGGCCGAGGTGAGGGCACTGTAGAGCGGGAGCGTGGGCCCAAGCGTTTTGGCGTGGGGGCATTCGAAAGTCACCGGGTGTTCAGAGTGCACTTCGGGTTCTACTGCGCTGAAAGCCCGATGGCGCACCTAGCGGCTCGGGTTGCAGAGGGGCGGAAGGGTGAGTCCAGTGCTGGGGCTCGGGAATCCCCAATCCCTGGCGTTTCGGCACCAGACCCCTTGGGAGGTGCCCCTCGGGCCTGACTTAGGGTTTGGGTTAGCCTCCAGGAGGCCAGCAGGCCGGATCTGCCAGCTGTGCAGCGAGTGGATGGTCGGGCAGAGGTGAGGTTGCTGGCGAGCGGGAGCATGGGCCCAAGCGTTTTTGCGTGGGGGGGGGTTCAAAGGTCGCCGGGGACTCGGAGGGCCCTGCCCGATCTCCCGCCCTGAATGAGGACGTTGCCCCTAGCGGGCCGGGTCGCAGTGAGGCGGTACGGTGAGTTCGGCACTGGGGCTCGGGAGTCCCCAATCCCTGGCATGGCGGTGCCAGGCCCCTTGGGAGGGGCCCCTTGGGTGCCGACCTAGGCTTAGAGTTATCCCCCCGGAGGCCAGCAGCCCCGATCTGCCCGCTGTACGGCGAGTGATGTGGCGGGCTGGAGTGAGGGTTCTGGCGAGCGGGAGCGTGGGCCCGAGTGTTTTCGCACGGGGGCCTTCAAAGGTCACCGTTGGCTCGGAGGGCCCTGCCTGTTCTCCCGCCTTAATGACCGGCGGGGACCCTGGTGGCCCGGGTGGCAGCGGGGCGGGAGGGTGAGTCTGGCAATGGGGCTCGGGGAACACGAAACCCCGGCGTTGTGGCGCCAGGCACCTTGGGAGAGGCCCCTCGGGGGCTGACTTAGGTTTAGGGTTAGCCCCCAGGAGGCCAGCAGGCCCGATCCGCTGGCTGTGCGGCGAGTGGAGGGGCGGGCCGAGGTGAGGGCGTTGGCGAGCGGGAGCATGGGCCCAAGTATTTTGGCAAGGGTGGCCTTCGAAGGTCGCCGGGGGCTCGGAGGGCCCTGCCCGTTCTCCCGCCCTGAATGACTGGCAGCGCCCCTAACGGCCCGGGTGGAGGCGGGGCGGTAGGGTGGCTCCAGAGCTGGGGATCTGGGATCCCCAATCCCCGGCGTGGCGGCGCCAGGCCCATTGGGAGGGGCCCCTCGGGGGCTGATGTAGGGTTTGGGTTAGCCCCCAGGAAGCTGGCAGGCCCGATCCGCCACATGTG